>NW_017731661.1:1949131-1950724 GCF_001890085.2 Hipposideros armiger | reverse complement strand
AGGCAGATCAGTCGCCGGCTTCTGGGTGGCCGCTCACTGCGGCTGTTAGCCACTCACGCTGGCTGCTGACTACATACGGTAGCCCATGGCAACCCACTGAAGCAGGGGTTGCAGCCTACACCGTAGCCGGTGACTCACAGCCGCCCAGCTCCAAGTTGAGCTGTTGTTCAGCATCTTAGCTGTGGAGGGCAGTGTCACTGGCCCTCATATGTGGGATCCTAACCGGGGCCCTCTGGCATCCCAAGCCAGCTCTTAACCATAGCGCCACTCGGCCGGCCCCCAACTTATATTTAGAGCGCCTACTTGTGCCAGGCTCTGTGCTGGGTCCTGGGGTACAGCAAGGACACAGCAGACATGCTTCCTACCCTCATGGAGCAAAGGATTAAACAAAGGATCGGAAATCTGATGAGAGAATGCCGGGGGACAGCAGAGAAGGCTTACCAGAGGAAGTGTCCTATAAACCAAGACCTTCAACCAAACAAACGAGAGACGAAGTCAAGAGCCAGGCTAAGGGCGAAGCTATGAGTTAGAACAGGAAAAAGGTGAATATGCCTGGAGCTTAGGAATGATGAGGGCGGGGCAGGTCATGCAGGACCCTGTTTCCTCATTGGTCTCTTAAAATTCACGGCACAGTCAGGGCTACCAACAGGGACAAAACAGGATCCTCCCAGCCTGACCCATCTCCCTGGGCAGCCCTCTGGGAACTTTTCACCCGAGTGCCACTAGCCAGGCAGAGCAAAGGCTCACAGGGCGAGGGTGGCACCTCTGAAATCCTTCATATAGACAGAAATAAATATATATTTATATGTATTCACATATATATTTATATACATGAACATGTATATATGACATATATTTATTTATGTATGTGCACATATATATGAATATGAATGTGCCTGTCTTTTATATTTTATTGCCTTTGGAGCGGAGCCCTTCTCTCTCGCCACTGCTGCTGCCTTGTTTCAGGCCTCTTGTTCACCACTCCCCGAGACTTTGAAATAACCTCTTCTGTCTCCCTACATCCAGCCTCTCCCCTTCCCATCTCCAAACTGCTGCCAGGTTTAATAATGTCACTCCTCTGGTTAGAAATCCCTGACAAGTCCTAGATGAACCTCTGATAAATCTGCTTTGCCCCGAGTGCTGTATCCAGGGCAGTTTCTGGCCCCAATCTGCTTCATGGACATGTCCCCCTGCCATGACACATCCTCCCTTCCTTCCCCACTCTACCCTGCATTGTAGTCACCCAGCCACACAGACTTTCCTCTCTTTACCAAGTCGAGAACCTTTCCATCTATGCTGTGAATCACTGGTTTCATGGGGTGTTATAGGATTTAGGCTCTCAAATAATTAAATATGTTGGGGACTGGTGATCAAGTCTGCTATGGGTTGAATCATCTCCCCCCAAATTTATATATTGAAGTTCTAACCCCTACCCAGTATCTCACAATATGCCCTTACTTGCAAATAGTATCTTTTTGAGGTAAAGAAGTTAAAATGAGTTCATTAGGGTGGGTTCTAATCCACCCTAATCCATTATTAGTGTCCTTATATAAAGGGGAGATTTGAACACACACACACACACACACACACACA
>NW_017731661.1:1938158-1949106 GCF_001890085.2 Hipposideros armiger | reverse complement strand
AGAGAGAGAATGCCATGTGAACATGTAGGCAGAGATTGGAGTGATGTATCTACAATGCCAAAAATTGCCAGCAGACCATTAGAAGAAGGACAGAGGCCTGGAACAGATTCTCCTTCACGGCCCTCAGGAAGAACCACCCCTGCTAAAAACTCAATACGGGACTTTTAGCCTCCAGAACCGTGAGACAACACATTTCTGTTGTTTAACCCACCCAGTTTGTGGCACTTTGTTATGAGAACCCTAGGAAACTATTACAAAGTTAAACAGTTTATTTCAGGTAAGAGCTTTCAGAGTTTTTAATATGCTCATGTATACCCTAAATCTCCAAGAAGAAATAGAGTATCTCAAACTTCTTTGGCAACAAAACTCTTGCCCCCAGTGCATTCCACGGAGATTAGTAATCTGAAGAACACATTTTGGGAAATGCTGACCTAGGACTTTGAACCCAGCTAAGTAAGGGTTAAGGAGGAGATTATGCAGTGAGTGAATAAGTAAACAAGTCCATCCAAAGTTGTAACTAACAGCCATTTAACATTCCTGGGACATCCTCCTCCAGAAAGTGAATCTATAATTGGTAGACTTTTAGGTCCTGTGAAAAGCTGAGTGAAAGACTGCCAGTGGTGAGAGTAAGCCTTTGGGGTGACAAGATGGTCCTTTCTTTTATTCCTAAGTATCACCTTGACCCAGGACCAATTTTATAATTTGGAGTGCCCAATGCAAAATAAAAATTCAGGATCCCTTGTTCATAAATTATTCAGAATTTCAAAAGAGTGACAGAGCATTAAACCAAGCCCCGGGCCCTTCTATACATGGGGCCCTGTGTGACAGCACAAGTCTCATGGTCATGAAGCCCCTCCTGCCTTGATGGGTCCCACATAATGCTTTACTATGTTATACTGCTCTCTGTTAATTTCATGAATTACATGTAGAATATTTCTGTGTTGGAAGTCCCCAAGACCACTCCACACACCACAATCATTATTCAGTGATTCCCTAGGAACACGCACAGGACTCAGCATCTAATTACACTCATAGCCATGACTCATTACAGTGAAAGGAGACAAAGCGAGACCAGAAAAGGAGAAGGCGCATGGCGTAAAGTCCAAATGAAACCAGGTGTGTGCTTCCAAGAGTTCCCTCCCAGAGTCACACAGGACCAGGTTAATTCTCTCAGGAAGGAGTCGTGACAATGTATGAAATGTCTACTATAGAAGCTCATTGGAGGCTTGGTACGCAAGGTTTCCATTGGGGGCTGGTCATATAGTCACGCTCTTCCTAGCATGAACCAAAATTCTAGACTTCCAGGAAGAAAGTGAGTGTTTAATACAAACCATATTGTTTCCACAATGTTCACAAACCATTTAGGCCCAGTGATCCATTCTTACTAGGAAATGATAGGGAACCTCCTAAAATCCAAGTTTGCAGACTCCAGCCAAGGGCCAACCTCATAAGCAGGCCTTTCTAAAGATAGTAGTTTCAGACCTCCTGTGTTAGCTCTTTTCTGCACAGTTCCACAGGTGTATTTTCTAAAATTCAATAATAAATTCAGGCACAAATCAGCTTCTCTGAACACTCTTTCCAACTCATGCTGAGCGGATGCACTTGTCAATGAATTCACATTTCTGTCCAGCGATTTAAGATGACTTGCATAAGACACCTGTAAAAGATGGCACACAGTCTCAGCCATCTGGTGAAGAAACAGCCTCTTTCTCCTTCTACCACTTGCTTAGGCATGAGGTGAAAGTGAGTTTATCATCCCTTTTTTAGAAGCTTACATTCAAGCAGTTGGGTGCTGTTAGACATGGCTGAGGTCCTTCCTTGCACACCAACCCCAAGCCCGACTAATGTCCTGAGGAGAGTCTCTTTTGGGGAGCTTGATGCTTATCCACTCTAGAACATCATGTCAGGGGGTGCAGTAGTCTTTTCTTCTTCCAAACTAGGGGCCACTAACTTGGTCATGTTCAAGTGAAATTGACCCAAAACACTTCTGTGTTAACTCTTGCAAGGATGTTGATGTTGACAGGGGATAATAATTATATCAAAGCTTTAGAGATGGAACCTCAGACACTAACCAGCAAGGTAGAGAATCACTTTGGTAGGACAGGGAGCTGTCTTGAAGCCCCTAAATGGGCATGCCGCTCACTGTGGAACTGGTAGCATTTAACAGAAATCTCAGTTTGTCCATTGAAAGGCTGAGCTGACTTGAAATTCTCAACCATTTCTTAGTTTGCCCAGTAATTATACTGAGCATAATTCAGGTTAAGCCAATTCTCCCCTAATATTTTGGAGCGGCCTGTAGGGGATGGGTTCTGAGGTGACTCTCCAAATGATCAAAATTACTATTTATCCGATTATGTTTTTGGTCTTGATCAATGCATATGAGGTTACTACCTGAGCATTTCGTAAATGGAACAGTTAGACAATTCATCAACCGTTTTCAAAGGTAAATTAGTATTTAACACTTGTTAAGCCAATGAGCTAGGGGATGTAGGAATATAAAAATTTGTTTTTTGCCATTCAGAATATCGTGAATCTTGACTAGACAGTGTGGCATATGGGAAGGGACACCGGACTTAGAACTTGGCTCCTTAACTAAGAAGGTGGGTGGTGGCCTTGGACAAGTCACTAGATAGCTCTGAGCTTCAGTTTTTTCATCTCCTCAATGGAGAAAATAACTCTCCTTCATCGCAGAGTAGTTCTAAGAATCAAATAATGTAATTTAATTTATGTGGAATAGGTTGGTAAACTATAAATTGTGGTGTGGTGTGTTTGTGTGTGTGTGTGTGTGTGTGTTTGTGTGTGTGTGTATATGTGTGCATGCACACACATGAGCTAAAAGAATAAGGGAAAGTGACTACATTTAAGAAAACCTGCATGTTTAATAAATGATGGCAATAACCCAGCCCCATTATGGGGAGAAGTTACTGTCATCATCTGCATTGCTGATGGCACAATTAACTTAATTAACACATACCTTGGTGGCGAGTCTGCTGAAATAACACTTTTCCTTTCCATTGAGCCCTGACTTGCCAGCCAGGTATCCCCAAGTCATGCATCTTCCAAGTACGGAGGCCAGGGTGTTAAATGGTTTTGAGTTGGCATGCAGAAAACAGAATTCCAGAGTATCCACATCATTAGTAGTGCAAATTACCAGAGAAATATTAGATGCCTCATCAAAATCTTGTAGAACAGGGAGGAGACCAGTGCCTCCTAAAGTAGAGATGTGTCTGGGTGGGATGACTGTAACCCTGTGAGGAAGTAATTCTCACCAAATCCAGAATGAATTCCCACAAAGATAGCATCCTGTTCAACATGAGGTTCTATCCAAGGAGCCTGTGGCCTTAGGTTGTCATGGTGGTAATAGGGCTTTTGACAAATGAGAAAGAGTCTGTATGTAGGTTGGAGCAAATCAGTAGATGGTCCATTTTGCCATAGCATAGACCCCTACTGACGGCCTCGGTTGAATGCTATACAGGGCTGGAATGGGGACACCCGAGATAAAGGGACAGATCATTTCCATTTTGGAGGTCTTTCATTTCATTCCAGATCAAGAGTAGTTGAAAACATCTCAGGGATGTTCCTCCCACTCTATTACTTTCTTTTTCCTTTCTTTCAATTCCATGGATACATTCATTTTCTACCTTTCTACCTATATTTTCTGACTCTGTAGGGCCTTATTTTTATTTCTGTTCATGTTGACAATTCATCTTATACTTCCTTACAATATTATTTGACTACTACCAGATATGCCACTCATCAATGAAATCCCATTTTCCTTCAGAGCCAACATTCTTTTGTATTTACCACAGTGACCTAGTAGAGAGCTGGTCCATGAGAGAGTCTCAGTAAATCGTTATTGAATGGAATTTGTTTTCCTTTCTTTGTTTTCTGTCATTAGAAATTAGATGCACTAGTTCCACCTCATCAGTTCATGTATTGGAGACCCAATATAACAGTGGCTTAAATAAGAAGTTTATTTGGCTCTCACATAATAGTATGAAGGTGGAAGCTCTAAGGTGGTCAGATAGCTTTGCTCCAGGAGATCATCTTGGGACTCAGGTCCCTCCTATCTTGTTGCTCTGCCATCTGTATTTGTTGTTCTCATCTGCCTGGTCAAATGAACATAGCGCACCAAGCAACAGGATGGAAGATACCGGAAAAGTGGAGTGTAAGGGCACCCGATAGAGAGTCTTCACATCATTTCTGTCACATCCTAGTCATCAGATCCTGGCCACATGACCACAACTGGCTGCATCGGAGGCTGAGAAGTAGAATCTTTATTCTGGGTGACCAGATGTCTGAATAAAAATCAGAGTATTATTAATACAAAGCAGTGGTATTTGAAGATTTTAACTATGCCACGCAATAAGAAAGACAGTTTATATGACAATCCAATACAGGCTCCATACACATAGAGACATTAAAAGTTTTTTACTTTGTGTAAAGCACTTTCATAGTTATACATTTTATAAAATAAATGTTTGTGACTAATGAATGGAGCATAGCCGATAGTTTGAAAGATGTTACTAGAGAGTGATGAGAGAAGAAACCTTGCTAGCTGGTGCTCAGGACTCTCCACCATCAGGAGGGAAGCGTTCAGGTCCGACCTTAGGCAAGATCATTAACTCGCATCTTTGTACTGTACTTCACAGTACTAGCTACTGGATAGGTGCGAGAAAATAAATAAATCAACCAAAGCAGCCTGTCCATGAATCAATCAAGCCGTCAATGAACTCTTAGAGTATACAGGTGAATCTCTACTGACACTTGAGACAAAATATTGGAGGTTTTCACCAAGAGATACTCTGAGGATAGGAAAAGGAGAAAATCTTTTTGTCTCTTCATATGATTGTGTATAGATGAAACATTCATACACATATTCATCCCATTGATCCTTCTGTATTTTAAGCTTAACAGATAATTCAGATCAAAACCAAATTGATCTCATTGTAATTCTTTGTCATGGCATCAAATGTATGAACTGTGTCAAGGACAACCTCATGTATTTATTGTTCTAGTGTATCTCCCAGGCTATCCTAATTCACTTTTGTGCTAGAGTGATCTATATAAGAGATTTGTCATTCTGTCTATACTTCAAATTCGAGGAAAACCTCATATTGTGTGATGTTTTTTCCTTGACAGTTTCCACTGACTTTTGTCAGATTTTTGACAGGGGAAAATAAAACCAACAACTCTAAGAACATTACACGGCATTTGTTTTCAGAGCACCAGTTTTGGATGAGTTTGAAACAACTTTTAAATGATGTCACCATAAATGCTTTAAAACAGGCCCCAAATCCTTTGTGCTGGAAGCAATGTTGGCTTAATTAGTTCTGGTGGGGACATCATCATTCACCATAAGCTGATTGTCTTATTGGGCTCGTACTACAGCGCTTCCAGAGGTTTGGGTTTTGGTCAACAGTGCATTCACAGAAAGACGCCTGGGTCAGTGGCAATGACTAGGGTGTTTGCCCTACAGAGCCTTTCCTTGTTGCAGTCAGGGCCTCCAAGCCACTCACTCCGAAGGTTTTGGTTGCCTGTGCTGATTCCCCGCTCCATCGCTGCTGAGACAGGTCCCATCCCACCACTTCAGACCTAATGAGCATCAATAGGCATCAGAAGTTTTTACTGTCTTAAAGGCTGCTAAAAGGCTTCTGAAGAAATGAGTCAGCGTTTTCCGCCTTGTTTTCATTCTGCGTCCCTAAACTCATCCGGATTGGCATCTGTGTTGGCTGCCTCCAGAGAAAGAGAGGCTAATTACTGGACAAAGCTGGGGATTAAGTTTCCCTCTTGCCCTTAGGAAGAAACAGTCCCTCTGGAACAGGGGTCAGGGCTTATTAAGAGAGTGGTGGGGAGAAGAGGTGTTTCCTGAGTGCAGCTGTTCCCTCTCCTTTCTGGATATGGAGGACTGAAATGTGAAGGGCTTTAAATCCAGCACCTTTGGCAATCACCAAGAAAGCCTTAAGATGGGGTATCTTTTGCCATATATCCAAGCAATAAGACATGACATGCACTTTATTTCATCAGGGCTGCACACCTTGAATCATTTTGTGGCATAAGGCCAAAGCACAAATGACTTCAATGCTCACAAAATGCAATATTCTTTCATAAATGCATTCACATCCTTGCACTGGCTTATGAGTACTAAGAAATGAGAGTTGCTTGAAAACTAAGGAGGAAGAGAGGTTTCCTAAGATAGGTTCCTAGGGGTCAGGCACCTTGACAACCAATAAGAAGCTGCCATTGGCAAATAATGTTCAAAAGATGCGTCTGAATATAGTCAACCTGGACAATGGCTCTGAAATCTGAGAGCAACTGGCTCTGCCTATATCGCCAAAGGGCACATATTTTGAGTACAGCATTGGAAGGGGAGATCTGTGTCGGCATATAGACCCTTACACCAGACTTCCAGTTTGGATGACTACTATTTTCTCATTTTCCTAAAAGATTTCACCAGGTCTTGTGTGTTCATAAAAGAATTTTTAACGCTCTTGGGTCAAATTTGGCTTTTAAGAATTTGCCTTTGAGGTTGAAGTCTCTAGGGTAGCTGTAATCTGGCCCTTCTAAATCCTTTTCTCCCAGAGAGAGGCACATTTCTAGATGATTAGAGAGCATCAGGTGGGACCGTTAACTCTGCCTCTGGCTTTATGCCTTAAAATATGACCTAAGGCAAGCTATCATTTCCCAGAAATGAAATATGTCATATGTTACTATTAAAGTGAACCAGAAAAAGAGCATTCTATTACAATAATGGGTTTTGTTTAAAAAATGTAAATGCCAAATTCCCAAAGGAATAATACCTATTTGATTGTACTGTCAGAACAGCAATATCAGTAATTGCATGAGGTACTTATATTTAGTATTGTTCATATAGCAAAGGATTTTATGTAAACCTTTCAGTAGAATTATTGTGTCAGAGGAAAAGAGAAACAGCATTACTCATTATTCAGGCAATCAATATACATTCATTGGGGTGTCTGTGTATCAGTCATCAGTCTAAATGTTGGGGATACAAATAAAAGAATAGGACATTTCCTGCTTTCAAGGAGCTCACATTCTAGTAGAAGAGACAGATATAGCGAGTAACTACAATGCAATGTCACAACAGCTGTAATAAAGATTCCAACGGGGCCATGAGTCCACTACAGAGAACAATTCCTTCTGACTGAAGGATCCTTGCTATCTTTAGTGACTCATTAGAGCTGAGGTGGGTCTTCAAATATCAGGATAAAACACATATTAGGCAGATGGAACAGGATGGGACAAGATGTAGCAGCAGCAAAAAAAAAGCTGGTTTTGTGTAGCTACATAAGTAAGCTTGTCAAACTGTCTAATGTCACATACTTTGATGAACTAGTTTGAGTTAAAGAAACGTGAGTAATTTTTGAGCACCATAATTTTACAAAATGAATACATTTTGCATTATATTCTATAGGGCCGAGGCAATGAGTGTAAGAGATAAAATATTGCGTGGAATAAAACTGTCATTCTCACCATGACTCATCTGTTAACTTATGAAAATATACTTACATCAAGAAGTGCAAGAAAATTGCTCACTTCACATGCTTACGGCTGGATTGAACCTAATTTTGTAGCATTAAAACCAATTTCTTACAGAGAAAACATGTCACAGAAGATGGCATGAATTTTTATAATTATTAATAGTATTTGATATTTTGATGTCACCTTTTATCCCAAGATCAATCTCGTACACATGGGAACAGATAAGCTCCAAAGAAACAGAGATAATATTAATACAGCAAGTCACACTGCATTTCTATCTTCTAGATTCCAAAGACTTTCTAGCCGTGCATTTCACTCAGTTTTAGAAGATAGTGAATGTAGTTGTAAAGCTGTGAATTTTTATTATCTCCTGCTATAAGAAATCTTAGGATAGAGTAAGAACCACATTTTTTTTGTCTTACACAGCTCAGCTCTCCTTGGGAGATCAACTTTTGACATATCCAATTACCTATTCTTGGTTTCTTTGCCTGCCCATCTCCTTCTGAGTGGAGGACACAGAGTGGGCTGTGTCTTCATAGATTCTTCAACTTCCTCAAGAGATTAACAAATCATCACCACTACCCCATCACCATCACCATCATCATCATCATCATCCCAATCATCATCATCACTTCCAGCACCATCATCATCATCATCATCATCATCATCATCATCATCACCATCATCATCATCATCATCATCACCATCACCACCATCATCATCATCATCACAATCATCATCATCACTACCAGCACTATCACCATCACCACCCCCATCACCACGGACATCATCATCACCATCATCATCACAACAAGAACTACTGCTGATGCTTACAAAGCACTCACTTTATGCCTACACTATTTTACTAATCTAAGAATTTTATATATATGCACATTAATTAATTTCACATCAATATTACAGGGTAGTACTATTCAATAGAACTTTCTGTGATGATGGAAATGTTCTGTATCTGTGCTGTCCATCCAATATGGTAGCCACTAGCCACATGTGGCTATCGAGCACTTGAAATGTAGCTAGTGCTACTAAGGGACTGCATTTTAAAAATTTAATTTGAATTAATTTTCATCAAAATAACCACATGGCTAGTGACTATTATATTGGATAGCACTAATACAGTCATAGTGGATGGTGGTTTATTTATTCATCATCAGTAAGGGCTGAATGAGGACTAGTGTGCATGAATGGTTCTGAAATATTCTTGAAGCTGTAAATATTTTAAAAGAAGTTCCATATTTCATATTGGGGGAACTTTTATTCCACCCTTCCCCCACCTTGTTCAATTTTGATTAAACAGATGCCTGTGGAATATTGGGGTAACACAAAGTCATTTCTTTCTTTCTTTTTTTTTTTAGATTTTTTTAAATTAGGGAATTGGAGGATGGGAACAGTGCTGGGGAATTGGGGGAAGGGGAACACACAAGTTGCGTTGTTTTATTCTTCAGTCTAGTTGTGGAGGACGCTGCTTCACTGGCCCAAGTTGTCACCATCATTGCGCTCTTCCTGGGTGAGGCAGACAAGTCGCCGGCTTCTGGATGGCTGCTCACTGAGGCTGCTGGCCGCTCATGCTGGCTGCTGGCTACACATGGTAGTCCATGGCAACCCACTGCAGCAGGGGTTGCAGCTTACACCGTAGCCAGTGACTCAAGGCAGCCCAGCTCCAGGTTGAGCTGTCGTTCAGCATCTTAGCTGTAGAGGGCAGTGTCACTGGCCCTCATATGTGGGATCCAAACCAGGGTCCTCTGGTATCCCGGGGCCCTCTGGCATCCCAAGCCAGTTCTTAACCAATGCGCCCCTCGGCCGGCCCCCACAAAGTCATTTCTAAACAAAGAACGCTTACAAAAGATGTGGATGATGTCCTCAAATAAAATCTTATTGTCATCCAACCTTCCCACAGGGTCAGCAATGATAGGCACTAGTCTATATATTGAAAATTGGAGTTCCAATTACTGATTTTCCAAAGGGACATTCACCTTCATTTATAAAATGAAGTGATGAAAGGTTTTTTTCATGTTTTGGGTATCCTTGGAGAAGAACAGTCTTCAAATGAACTCTTAATTCGGCACTTCTCTCACTAACCCCTCTCCCTCCCAGGATTTCTCGGGTTTATGTGTGACAATTTGGGAATAAACTTCTTTAAGGTGAAGAAACTGATTGGAACATTTAAGTACATTTCGCTTAGTCTACCCTGTAACTTAGACTGTCCCCGCTTCTAGAGAGAGAACTTAAGTAGCCCTTCGTTTGAACCATCTGTCGCGAAAATGTGACATATGTTTGCTTTGTTTACGCAACAACCAAGTGTAAACTGATACACTGAACAAGAAATCCGTGTATGGTGTGACGTATGTGTGTTGAGGGGGGTACTTGATGAGGGAATCAATCTCCTCCTATCTGCTCCCGAGGAACACGAGCACAAGAGCGCGGATCCGCGGGATGTCCCCAGGGCTTGGGGCGCACATCCAGCCGCAGACACACTCGAAACAATGCGCTGCACGCAGCGGAACCGCCGCTGCAGCCTAGGGGCGCGCCAGGCTGGTGTGTGGTTGAATGGAGCGCTATCCACCCCTCCTCCTCCTCCTCTTCCCTCCTCCTTTTGTCCCCGCCCTTACACCCCAGCTTCAAACTTCAACAAAAGCCCATGCCCTTTTCAATTAACCCCCCTCGATCAACATGAGCGTTTCTTTTCTCTCCTCCGCAGCCCATTGTCTGGTGTGATGGGTTTGCAGATTTGACAGCTGGGTTCACCCAGACTCGATTCAAACTCGTTTTCCCTGAGAGATGAACTTGGACATCAGCAAGGATCCTGAATACAAGTCCTGAGCGCCCTAATAGCCATCCGCCACTGCGGACTGTTGTTCCCCAGACCCTTCTCTAGAACCAGTGTAGACTTCGGTGTCCGGGGAGCCCCCGGGTGTTCCAGGAGGGGAGAGTGTGTTAAGGGAGGGGTATGGGGGTCAACAGCTCCTCTGAGAACCAGAGGTCACAAGGACTGGGGTGTAGGGATGTGTATATGTTGGGCTTTTAAATTTATTATTTTAAAATTTACTCTTCAAACAGCCAAAATGGAGGTCAGCTTATAAATTGCCCAAAGCCAGGTCTGACGCGGTTTAAATGCAGTGGGCTGGGGGATTCCGCTTTTGTCTCCTTGTTCAGGCTCGAGGAGAGAGGTAGAGACTGTGTGTACATGCGTGAGTGTGTGAGCATTGGCGTGGATGAGTGGATGGGCGCATCCCGGGATCGCTGCTCGGAGGGCCTGGGTCCGAGTGTGTGTCTTTAACTCGCCAAGTCTTGAGTCACAGCCGCGAGTGATGTGGGGAAAAACTTTGTGTTTGGAAGAAGGGTTTGGTTTGATTGCACTACGGCATAAGAAAGTCTTCGTGCATGGTGCCTCTGTGTGTGTGTGTGTGTGTGTGTGTGTGTGTGTGTG
>NW_017731661.1:1895865-1938113 GCF_001890085.2 Hipposideros armiger | reverse complement strand
GAGAGAGAGAGAGAGAGAGAGAGAGAGAGAGAGAGTGGTAGCGCTCGCGATCGGCTGCATAGCGCTGCGTGTCCTGTGCGCGCGTGCTGAGTCCATCCTCGAGTCCCACCGCAGGCGAGTTTGTTCATCTGCGGCGTCCCTGCGGGCGAGTATTAGAAGGGACTGGTGGTGTGCTACGGTCCAGAGGGAACAGAAGCAGACCGAGGGTCCCCTGGCAAAGAAATCTGGTCTCAGAACCCGCTATCCTTTGCACAGCTCCCAGTAGCCACCGACATCTCTAACCAGCATCTGAACCCTAGGGGGCTCTGCTGGGAAATCGTCCTGGCCCAAGTAGGTTCTCTGAGCTCTCGAAGATTACCGCATTTTTCTTCCTAGCGCAGAGAAGTGAGCCCGGAAAGGGAAGGAGGGGGCGGGGACACCCCCCCTAAAATAAATAAATAAACCAACAAATTGGCTCCTTGCTGCAGCTGGACACGGTCGGTTGAGTCCAGGTTGGTGGCATTTGGAGAGAGTTTTCTCATTCTATCGGTTTGGGAACCCATCGCCGCTCCTCCACCCACCTCTTCCCCTCTTGCAGGCTTCCCTCAACTTTGGGTCCCGCAGGGGCTCGCGGCGCGGAGATGCACCTGCCCAGGCGCTCCGGGGCTGCGAGCCAGGGCGCTCGCCCAGGGCGGTGGCATTGATGCGCTGGAATCTAAGGCGTTGGGCTTAGTGTGTGCGCGGCGCGAACACCGGGGAGGGAGCCGAGGACTTGCGGCGTGTAGGGGTGCACCAGCCGGGTTTAGTCTCCAGCCGGGAAGTCGGTTTCCCTTTGCTCCGCTGCCTCTGAAAGAAGGCGAGCTGGGGAGGAGGGGATATGGCGATGGGGGGCAGCGATTGGTGGTTTGGGTGGGGAGGGCCGGCGGCTGAGCCAGCGAGCTGGCGCGAGGAGGGGGGCGGCGAACTTCCCGGGAGAAAGGGCTCTTTCCTCGCCAGCGCTGGCGAGAGAGCCGCGGCAGCGGAGTGCTTCGACTCCAGGCAGCGGCCGGCTCCGCTCGCAGCGCTTGGAAAGTAACGTTATTTACTTATTTACTTGCATTCAGCCTTTGGGGTTGGACCCGGTAGACACCCCTTTGGACTTTGGGAGCCCCCGTCTGACCTCTCTAGCCCCACTCTGTCTGTACGGGCAGCTCCCGGGAATACACGCACACGCACCCTCAGCGCCCCCTCCCCACGCCCAGACACGGGTTGGGGTGGGCCCTCACCCGGGGCTCTGGAAAGTCCTCCAAGGCGGGAGCAGGAGATGGCAGAGGGGCGGAGGGAGGCTCCACCGCTCTCAGCTCTCATTTCAAAGCGCGCTCTCCCTTTCAGGTTTGGTCGGACCTGAACCCCTAAAAGCTGAACGGCCCCCCGCCCTCACTCCAGACGCCAGCCAGGAGCTGAGTCGCCCGCGGCGGTGGCGACAGACGGACCCGGGAGTTTCCTCTCCCGCTGGATGGAGCTGAACTTTGGGCGGCCAGAGCAGTGCGACTGTCTGGGGATCGCTGCATGCTGAGCCCCTCGGCGAGACCCAGCAGCGGCTCGGGATTTGGGGGGGGGGCGGGGAACAGCTGCGCGCCGGCACCATGTTTCTGGCGACTCTGTACTTCGCGCTGCCGCTTCTGGGTAAGTCGAGGCTGCCGCTAGCTTTCTTTACCGCTGCGTCTTTCCGAGGAGTCCACGGCAGCCCACCCAAAATTGCGCAGGAACGGTGGGCGTGAGAGGGCGAAGTTTCATTTTGGGGAAGGCGATCATGAACCCTCAGCATCCCGAGCTGGGGAAGCGGCGGTGGCGCGCACTTGTCCTCAGCTTTTCGTGCTTGGCTTTTATTTTCTGTGTTTTTTTAATGACCTAGCCTGGCGGTAAATGAAGGGGTCCAACACCCAACGGCCCCGTGCGAGTGCCGGGGAGCTCGCGGAGACGCGGTGGGGTGTGGGCGAGCATTGGGCCGGGAGAACAAACTTCGAAGGGAAAACTTTTCCCCGAATAGCATCCCGGTGCTCCCTGCCCGGCGGGCAGCGAACCAGGGCTCGCCCGCCCAGCGCCCCACCAACCGCCGCTCTCCCCTTCGGGAAGCCCCGGGATTTCAGTCGGGCCCGGCCGAGCGAGTCGCTAGGGTCTGGGGCTCCGGCAGGTCTGCCCCGGGCCCCGGGCGGTGGGGCCGGCAAGCGCGGTGGGCAGAGCTGGATTTCTAGCAAACCGCGAAAAGCCCGCAAAGCCTCGGGGGCCAGGAGGGTGGGTGTGTGTGTGTGTGTGGCGCGGGGAGGGACACCAAAGCAGCGGCAGGTCCCGGGGCAGGAAAATGGACTCCCGGCATAGAGGGGCGGACCGCTGTGCTCGCGGAGCACCCTAGAAGCCTGGTCAAGCACGCGCCTTCCCCCGGGATTGGGGCACCCCCAGCCCTTTCATGCTCCCTCCCCTCCGCCCGCAGACGTGCTCCTGTCGGCTGAGGTGAGCGGAGGGGACCGCCTGGACTGTGTGAAAGCCAGCGACCAGTGCCTGAAAGAGCAGAGCTGCAGCACCAAGTACCGCACGCTGAGGCAGTGCGTGGCGGGCAAGGAGACCAACTTCAGCCTGACATCCGGCCTGGAGGCCAAGGACGAGTGCCGCAGCGCCATGGAGGCCCTCAAACAGAAGTCGCTCTACAACTGCCGCTGCAAGCGGGGCATGAAGAAGGAGAAGAACTGCCTGCGTATCTATTGGAGCATGTACCAGAGCTTGCAGGGTACGCTCTGAGGGTCCTCATCCCTCCCCCCGCCCCGCCCCCCGACCAAAGGCAGGCGGGCCCCTCAGTCCCGCGTCTGGCTGACCTCATCCTCCGCTCACGTCTCCCCAGCTGCAGAATGAGGACCTTTCATTGGCCCCCAGGGACAGTGGCAGCTGGTGTTTGCTGCCTTCCCAGCAGCATTGTTGGGGCCTGGTTGTTGGAAAACCCGTGAGGGGGTGTGGGGGACCCCCTGGGACCCTGCTGACTTCTTTCAAACATGGTCAGACCATCTAGTAAGAACCCATTAAAGGGCACGCCAGCAACCTGCAACTTCTCTAAGGAGAGCTGGCTTCACAGGATAGTAATGCAAAGACTTGCACTGCATCTTGCCTGGAGTTTCCCCCTTTATTCCCCCCTTCTATCTATTCTCCATTCTGACATAAGATAATGAATTACCCGTACAAGGTCCAGTAGAATCTATTCTGTCTTTAACCCCCTCAAACCTGATCAAAGGCAGATGTAGGAAAAATCATTTGTCATGTTAGATTAGCTGAATCTTGAACCAGCTGCTGTGGTTCAACCTTGGTTAACACAGAAGTGGCTCAGAGAAGGAAAAGTCCACTTGTCACAACCATCATTCCAGTGGCAGTATTTTGGTCCTTGGGTGACAGAGGTGGTCCGTGTTTGTAAATCAAACCCAAACATCCGGTGCATTCATTCTCCACCGAGACTCACACCAAACATTTATAATCTACAGATTTGATTTCTCAGCTGCCACTTCCTCCAGAACCTATTCATAAAAACCTTTTCCAAAGACTGTTTGATAGCTAGCCAGCGTACCTGCTTTCTGACCACAGCCCGTGGTGATTCAGGAGCAGGGAAATGGGGCCCTCTTTTAAGTCACCTTTCTTCCATTGGCTCCTGGAGGCTAGCTGGGCTTGTGATGTCACAGGTTTCTTCCTCTCTGATTTCATTCTTTTGCAAAAGTGGGAGAGTTTTCTGGCAAGATCGCTGGATTGCTCTCCAGTGTTTTCATGGCACTCTGGGGGAGAACAAGGACAACAAAGGCAGAGGGAATGAAAATAAATCACCATAGCCAAACTGATGCATTTGACATCTTTGGAAGTTTCAGCATCTTTTTGTTACACAATCATAACCTAATTAGAATTCAGATTCAGTAACAAAAACTGCCTGAAATCTGCCTGTTTTCCAGCTCTGAGCCCAATCTTTCTGTTGTTTCTAGGAAATGATCTGCTGGAAGATTCCCCATATGAGCCAGTTAATAGCAGATTGTCTGATATATTCCGGGTGGTCCCCTTCATACCAGGTAAGCAGATTTATACTTCCACGCTGGTACCCTTGCCTGCTTGAAATCCGTTGGCTTTCATTCTCTTTTGGCTCTCAAATAGCGTATAAGTAGATAGTTGAACGGTACACTGTTTCTGGGAAATTAGAAATAGGATGATGATAATGAAGAGGCACACTGCCTAGAGATGATTGTATGACTTGAAAGAAATTCTAAATGAAGTAATGTGGTGTGGTGGTTTGGAAGAGGTTGGAGGGAGGTGACTTGGTTGGGTTTTTTTTTTCATATTAAAATATGATTGGCCAGCTCCTGCAAAGGGAGTGCCAATTCTGTCTGTAGGTGGCAATCGAATTCCCTTCTTGCTATATGCCATACACAGTGCCTCCCTGAAATGGGATCTGTTTAAATGATGCCATGTACTATACGGAACGTCTGAAGATAATCTTAGGTTGTGGAAGAATTTTGGATTTACTCACTTGTCTGCCTTTGATTTAAAAGATTAAACTCTACCATTTGTTAACAGTTCTTTTGTTTCTAATTTTTCCTGAGCAAGTTTATGCGGATGTAAGAGCATGTATTACTGCCCCAATGGCCCTTTAAACAGTAGTCTTGCTTCCTATGGTTTGTTTTGTCTCTCTTTGCAAGTCTACATTTGGTTTGGAAATGAATTTAGTTTAAGAATTAAGTTTTTCATAACATCTGTGTTCAGAGAGCCACATAAATAATGAACAGGCAGTGATCTCTCTTAATGACATACAGATTCCTGACGGATGTGGTCTTTATTTGTTTACAGTGAAGACATTTTCTCAGGTATATATTGCCATCACAAATGATATATTTCTTGGTGGTTAAACATGGTGGTTAACGTTGAATTTGATTTTATGAGATGATGGTTTGTTACTGGTGAGAGTGTGCTGGTGTTCTAAATGTTTGATGTTTTCCTGCAGAAAGCCACAGAACCAAGGGAGTGTGTAAATATTGATACTATGCGTATGTGTATTATACATGCATTTATTCATTCACAAACATCCATCGAGCACCTACTATGTTTTAGCCATTAGGATTTTGGCAGGGAGCCAGACAGATGTTGTCTCTGCGCTTAAGAATTTTAGAGGCAGCCGGCAACTGATGTTTATCAAGCCCTTATTATATGCCAGGCACTGTGTTAAAAGCTTTACATCACTAACTTACGTAATCAGCACCAAGTGCTTCTCAGGTATTCTTACTTCCATTTCAGAGATGAGGTGGTTGAGGCAGGGTGAAGTTAGGAAGCCAGCTCAAGAATTGCAGAGCTCCTAAATGGTGGAACCAGAATTCAAACCCAGATTTGTTTGAGTTCAAGATGTTGTAATGTCTGCCCTTTGCTACTTAGAGTGTGGGCCTCAGAACAGCAGCGTAGGGAATCACCTGGGAGATTTCAGGCTGTATCCCAAACTTACTGAATCAGAATTTGTATTTTAAGAAGATCCCTGGGCTAGGTGCCTCATATGCTCATGAAGCTTGAGAAGCACTCCACTAGATTGTTGTCTTTTGGTTCAGAGGAAAAGTGTGTGTGTGTGTTGTGATAAAATATAAGGGTACAAGTTTAGTATCAGTCATTCAAATATTATTTAAAGAATGCTGAAAATTTCCACTCTAAATCCCTATTAATGCTCTCTGGCCTCTTGGCCAAGCCAGGACAGTGGCCCAAGCAATGGACTAGAGACACAGACAGGTGTATGTGACCATCTGGGCTGTCATGGGAGCAGGTCTGTAGGAACTAGGATGGGGTACTAGAATTGAACTTGGCCTTCCTAGTGTCTTTAAGGGCTAGTGCCTCTTGCATGCTGCCTGCCCCATGTAAGCACGACCCCTCAGTCTTTGTACTGATGCCTGGAAGGATATGAACTTCTCCATGGACAGTGGGAATGAGGAAGTGGGCAAGGAAGAAGGGCCATTTGAGTTTTAATTTCAGAACTACTATGAGCTATGGAACTTGAACAGACTCATTTTCTCTCTCTGGTTCTCTCTTTTCTTGGTATAATGAAGCCAGTGGAGTAAATAATGTCCAGTGTTAACATCCATGATTCCGAGGGAAGATTGAGGTCCCCTCCAGAACGCCTCCACTGTGCTCTGGCATCACCCTTTCAATCCTTGCATTCGCTCTACACTCCGAGTCACTGGGTCATTCTCAGATACCACTGGTTTGTCTAAATTTCTGTGATGAGTATTGGAAATTCTTCTGCATGGACCAAGTTTCACTCATTCAGTTTCTGGATCCTTTTCTCAGCCAGTTGTCTTTTCCTAGCACTTGTGACCCTGAGTTTGTGAGACCTGCCATGCGAGAACCCAGAAGTCATAATGAATTACTCAGAACCAGGAAGGCCTTGTCTAGAGCTTCATTTGATATCTCAAGGGCATTGACTTTAGGTTCCCGCACTAATGAGCTTTGACCTCTGACTCTGAGCCTTAAGTGGGCATAGGAAAGCCAAATGGAGCCCTGAGAGGTTTTCAGTTGTTGAATAATGCATATTATACAGTGTGCCACTTACAGGATGGAGAAGGACAGAGAAGCAGGATGATAAATGTTGCTTTCCATGGTTTGAGTCTGAGTTTCTAGAACATCTCTTCTGTCCTGAAAATCGCTCTGAGGGAGAAACCAGGACAACAGAGCCTCTGCCTTTTACAGATGTGGTAGCAATTAGAGTTTCCATATTTGGATGTCTCTGCCCAATGTGAAGAGAATGTTTATCCACATACATTAAGTGTGAGCTGAATCTTCTCACTGAACAAGACATGTTTGACATTATGTGTTTCCATTTTCTTTGGACTCCTCAAGCCCATAGCCATCTTTGCCATTGTTTACTCCATCACCAGTTAAAAGGCCATATTGAGGTATTACCAGTGGCCCTGCAGGAACAATGAAGGGAACAAAAGTAAGGTAGGATCTAAAAACCATCATCTGTTCTGAAGCCTGAGCTGCGGAAGGGAAACCAAGCAGCTTAGTTAGGCGAGGACTGAGGTGGGAGGTTGGGGGGACGGACTACTCCTGTGGAAACATGATAGCAGAACCTTTTGACCTCTAAGCCACTTTTTAAATTAAATTTATTGGGGTGACATTGGTCAATAAAATTATCTAGGTTTCAAGTGTACAATGCTATAGTGCATGAGCTACATTTTGTATTGCGTGTTCATCACCCAGAGTCAGTTCTCCTTTCACCACCATACATTTGACCCCCTTTACCCACTTCTGCCTCCCTCCCTTACCCTCTGGTAACCACTAAACTATTGCCTGTGTTCTTTGAGATTCTGTTTGTCTTGCTTGTTTGTTGCTTTCAGTTTTACATCCCCCATATGAGTGAAATCATATGGTTCTTGACTTTTTCCATCTGACTTATTTCGCTTAGCATGACAATCTCAGGGTCCATCCATGGTGTCACAAATGGCAGTATTTCATCTTTTCTTATGGCCGAGTAATATTCCACTGTATATGTGTACCACATCTTCCTTATCCAATCATCTATCGAAGGATACTTTGGTTGTTTCCATGTCTTGCCCACCTTGAATAAAGCTGCAATGAACATAGGGGTACATATATCTTTACAGATAAATGTTTTCAGATTTTTGGGGTAGATACCCAGAAGAGGGATTGCTGGGTCATATGGTAATTTTAAGGGCTCTAGGAGGTGGCTTTACTGTGGGTTGATGCCCCTGTGGTTTTTAGGGGTCTCAACCATGAAGAATCAGGCTGTGAGCGGGAGTGCACAAAGGAAAAAGCAAGCCAGTGCAAGAGGATGTTGGAGGAGAGACGAGAACACAGGGAAATGTCTTGGGGACCAAGAGGGCAGACTGGTGTGGGAGCTCGGAGGCCCCCAGGATGGAGCTGCCATGTGGCGTTTCCCACCTGTGTCTCACAGCCACGACTCTCTGCTCTTTAACCTCCATTCTGCTTCCTATTTTTCTTCCTCACAAAAGTTCAAGAAGTGGCAAGAAGTAAATCATGATTTAAAAGGAAAATGAACTTGTTGGTGATGCTTTTGGACTCTCTGGAGGAGGATAACAAAGCAGAGAGAGATTTTGAAAGTACAGTAGGTGCCGGGAAAAACCTAAGGATGGAAGATCAGAGGGAGGATATAACCACCTCTACAGCAACAAGAGGAAAAGAGGGCTCCAAGGTTTAAAAGTATTGATCGAGAGGTTGGATTTTATAAAGAAAAGTCAAGAAATGCCAGACCTTCCTTGAATATATTGGAAACTGGTGGTATAACGAACAAGAATCAAGTGGATAGATTATGGGGAAAGAGTGATGTTAGGATTTGAATAGCCTGAGTCTGATTTGGTGAAAGACAAAGTTCCAGCTCTCTGGTTGTGTCATCACTCTCTTCCAAGTCCTAGGCGTGGCTTAGACTGTCCCAGGAAGCCTGAGGACCTTGGGATTGGTTCCCAAGTCATTGGAATTGGTGTGCTTCAGGATGAGATGCTCCTAACCGCTCTCTTGAGTCTGGCCCCCTTTTTTTTCTGAGTGATGCTATGAATAATTAGCTATGTTTAGCATTTCTGTTATAATGTACCATCGTACTTATGTCATTATTAAAAAAAACTTTCTTAAAAATTTTACATGTTGAAGAAGAGCCTCGTAAGTTCCTTTAGTGACTTGGCAAATCACGATGAGAGAGAAAGGTTTGTAAATACCAACTCCTAGGGGTGTATGGTGGTCCTTTCCTTTCCGCTCAGCTCTCTAATTATGATGTTCCACTATTTGAGAACCCCCATTAGTTTCTTGTTATCTATTCTGGCATATGCTTCACTCCTTAGCAGGCCAGCTTGGCCCTGCCCTCCTCTTCCAAGCCCGATCAACCTCCTCTCCACTCAAGCTCACTGAGCAATCCATTCCCCAGGTATTTCATGTGCATTCACTTTCTTGTGCCTTTGCACATGGCTTTGCCTCTGTTTGGGAAGTCTCAATCAGTTCTTCAAGACCAAGATCAAATTTTATCTCTGATGGTCATGTGGCAGTTCCCTCCCTACAGCACTTCCACTAAGGACTTCTTCATGCTCTCTTTTGCTCTTGCCTTTAGGATAACTGTTAATCACAGCATATTGAGGTGACTTACTTCTGTTTCTGTCTTTTTCACTGGAAAGTTGGGGACTTGCTTGTTACTGCGGGTGTCTGCTCATCATTGCACATCTTTCCTGCTCCTGAGCAGGTATCCCATTAACCGTGAGTGGTTGACTGTCAGAGAAAAGGGGCCTTAGAGATATGAATACTATATAGCGTGACCCTCTGCTTTTACAGAATCGAAGCTCAGAAAGGGTAAGCAATTTATCCAGGGCCATACTGCTTGAGGGTAGCGTCCAAGAACTTTGCCAGGATTTGGCACTGCCCCAGGAGAGGCCAGTGTTGACCTTCTGTTCTGCATATACTTTGGACAAACTTCATACATTCCTGGGACCTCAGCTCCCACTGACACCCATGACTCAGAGTCTTCCCTTCTATTCCAGCCTCTCTTGATCTCAGTGTTTCCAGCTGAATCCTGGATGGCTTCGCTGAAATGTATCTCAATTCCATCAAATTCAGCACATCCAAAATGGACTGCATCATCTGTTCCCTTTTCTCCTTACACCCTTCTCTTCCTGAGTCTCTGTCTTACACAATGGCGTTATCTGCCTAAGTTACAAGCTTTGGGCTCATCTCCACCCACTCTGCCACCCTCATTCCTTCAGCTGGACCCACCACTAGGTCCTGCTTAAATTACCTGCTGTCTTCTTAATGGCTGTTTTCTCCATTCCCTTCTTCACTCTCACTTGAACTTTGCACTGGCCTTCTTCATGACCTTCCTGAGTCTAGTTTCTCCCAACCCAACCTGGCCTCCCCCTTGCCAGGTGTTATCTGAGTACCTTGGTGACTTACAGAAACTGTCTGGCTTTAGCCTTCCTCTTAGATTCCTCTATTAATTGATCTTCTGTCTTGCCCCAGGCACCCTGTGTCTAAATAAGCCGGGTTGACTAGCTGTTGTCCCAACAGTGCTCCGGGCAGCTTCATGTCTCCACATCGTTGTACACAGTGGTGCTGAAGAAAGAACACATGCTTTGGGAGTTCCACCCACCTGGGTGCATCTTGGCTCTGCCACTCACTTTGTCTTGGGCAAGTCATGTGCGCTTACTGTGCCTCGAACTCCTTGATTATAAAATGAAATGATGATAATGCCTGCCTTATAGGTGCTTGTGAATGAAAGGTGCCATGTATAGGATGCCCAGCATAATGCCTGAAACATACATGGTCCTTGATAAGTCTCAGTCATTTTTAATGCATTGCCAAGGCCTTGTTAGCCGTTGACTTGCTCCTGACTCCAAGACTGGGATTCTGTTCAGCAAACCGTGTCTCCTGATCTTGGACACTGATTCTATGTCTTGGAAAGGATAGCAACCCTGAGCCTTTGGGAAGGCTGCTCATAAACTACCTTGGACAAGAAATTAAAAAAAAAATCTATGCTCTCTCTAAACAGCCCTGGAGGAAAGTCCTGTCTCTTAATAACCCAGCTTGAGCCGTAACTCCCTGTTCGGGGCAGGTCTTTATTATTCCTGCTCTTCCCTTCGGGCCTTATCCTTATGCTTTTTGGTCAGAGGTGAGTTTGCTGCAGCTGGCGATCACTGGGGTGGGAGCTCTTCCTGTGCTTAAGGATTCTTGTGATCAGCCTTCCTTTCTCAGCTTGAGTGATTCCCATTCTTCTAACCTCTCCCCATAAATCTTCTTTCCAGCGCCCCTCATCGTGGGAGGAATTACTGTTCCCTGAGAAGGGCATGCCTTAAACCTGGGAGATGCTTCCGTCTCCACAGGCTGTGCTAAGTACACTTACATTTCACTTTCACAGGCCACTACTTTCGGTTTTTATCCTTTCCCTCTCCCGCCCCTCAGCAATCCATTTGTATTGTAGAACAATAAGGCATTACAAACAAGTAAAAAAGGAAAACGAATCTAAGTCAGCCACAGTCCCAGCTCCCAAAGATAACCACAGTTAACATGTTGATGTGAACCTTTTCAGATTTTTTTCCTATGTATATAAATGCATGTGTGTGTGTGTGTGTGTGTGTGTGTATTTATGTGTGTATTTATTTTTTAACAAAAGTGGAGTCATAGGCTACACATACTTTCTTATTACCTACCTGGTGACCTGAAGAATCTGTGTCTTCTTGTGTCACTGACCATTTCCTAAAGGCAAATTTTTTTATTAAGATTAACTGTCAACCTCAAGAAGTTTCATGAATCAAGCAGCAGGTCATCCCAGTATCTGGATCCTTATGGCCAAGGTGAAAACGTTCCAGAGAAGGCTGTGAAGGCAGAGACAGTCACATATTTTGCATAGAGTGAGTGCAGGGCCCAGTAACAGAAGAAGGGAGATAAAACATCAGTGAGTGACAAGTAATTGCATGAACTGAAGATTGTTACAAGGTGCAAAATTATTTATAGCCAATATGTCTGTCTTCCTTCCTTCTCCTTAGCCCTCTGAAGTATTTCTTTCTGCCATCTCTTAACTTTCTGCTGTTGAAGTTTATTCTTTCCAAAGGATCTCTTCCCGCCTGCCACCCTCCCCTCTCCCCCCCAGGATATAGTACCGAATTCTCAAGAGAAAGTATCAAATCAGGATTGTTTGATCCAAAGAGCACTGGTCCATGAGTCAGGAGTCCTGTGCTGGCTTCCAGCTTTATCCATCACCAGCTGGATGACCTTGGGCAAATGCCTACCCTTCCTGAGAGGCATCCTTTTAAAAAGGAGGGCAGCGGACTAGAATGGTCTGTAACATATTTCCCTCTTTCTCCGAGGGCCTGCACGTTGAATCTTGTATTATTCTGGGACTCACTATTTTCCTTTCTAGCGTTTTCTTCCTAACAGCGAAACTTGTGATCTTGGCATATATATATTTTTCATATTAATAACATTTATAAAGCATGATTTATTAAATATATACCTTACTTGGAGCCAGAAATTATTTCTAGCATCTCATTTGAATACATGGAAGAAGATACAACAAAATAAGAAAGAAGGAAGTGGAGAACATAGGGACAAGGGGAAAAGGAGAGTAGGAAAGAGAAAATGAAACCAGGGGTGTGTTCAGTCGACAGAAATGCATGTCATAAGATTTTATTTAAACAAATTAAGTGTTCAGAAATGCCATGTTTGTTTTACAAAGGGATAAAAAAGACCACTGGATTGCAAAAGGGGGAGGACTTTCGGAGGTCATTCTACTCTGGTCCCCTTAGTTTACTGATAAGAAAACTGAGAGTGCCATAAATTTCTAGGACAGTAGAACATAAATTGTCTAGGACGGTGATGACATGTAAAATTAGGTGTGTGTTTGTTTTTAAACTGCTATTCGAAACCCTCCATATCCTGGCATTTCCCCACCTTTTTAAAATTGTTCTTCACCTGTTCAGGTCTGTGCCCCCAATAGAATGCCCCGCGCTGCTGCTTTTGTGCAGTTAGGGTTCGAATCCCAGACATCGGCTTTAGTTAAGGGGGTGGTTGTCCATTGTTTTGGAATTGTTTCTAACGGTTAATTAATGGTTCTCTGTTTGGCAACAGAGGGGCTGGAATGTTAATTTTCATGTCTTTTGGCCACCTTCCTAGTTACCTGCAGGGAAACTGAGAAATTGTTGCTTGAAGCCCTCCCAGCCCTCAGATTAAAGAAAAAAATTAATCCTTCATCTGGAATTTTTTTGTCAGGGAAGCTAACCACTTCCCGTAATTTAGAGACTCAACTAGCTGGGTCAGTGATGAAAACGAATAGGTGATTTGCATAAGGGGCTAATTTATTATGTCCCCTGGGCATTTCTTTCATCTCTCTTTCCATTCTAATTAATGTTCTAAGAGGGTCTATCACCATATCAGAAATTAGGGGTGAAAGCAGCCATTGTTAACCTTTATTCTTATGATTTTTTATCTCCTGTGATCTTTTAACCATTTTCTTTTCATATCCAGGGACCTACATAGATAGGGCTGGGGGTGCAGGGCGAGGCGAGTTTAGGGGTGTACTGTTTTATGACCTTGATTCAAAGAGTAGATTGTTGTAAGAATAAAAATTACTCAGGATAGCTCTTCAACCACAGAGGGATTTGTAAAACCTACAGAGGGATACAACCGTGGTTCAGAATTGTTTCAGCTCTCTGCAACTTCTATCTAAACATGTATACACACACAGATACAGATATATTTGTATATCTGCCTGCTCACACGTATGCATATTTGTAGCGTGTGTGTGTGAGTGTGTATGTCTGTATTATTAAAGATTTTGCCTCAGAAAGCTCTTCCTGGTCACGTGTTTCGATTGGTTCTGGCTGTGACAAAGGCAGCTGTGTGAGGGAGTGTGACACAGCTGACGAAAGGCAAGAGAACAAGCAATTTCTTCGAAAATCAATTGCAATTTACTCTTACTAAATTGGCCCAAGGTCCGCCCCGTCTAAGCATTAGCATATGACAGGCTTTTAATCATTTGGTCAAATGGCCTATTTTTGGTCAAACCACAGTTTCCTCTGGGATTGTCTGTCAGTCCCAGAGCTGTGTAATCTCCAAACCTGCAGCCTCTTTAAAGTGGAGGTAAGTGTGGGGAGAGCAAACCCTCTGGGGAGCCCTTGCTGAGTGCCCTGTACTGCACAGCCTGTTCATAGGCAATATTTCCCATGCCACTGCTAAAAACTAAGCATTATCTCTGATTTCTGAAGAGGAAGCCTGGGCTCAGAGAGGTTGAGTAATTTTCTTAGGGCCACACAGCTGGTCAGTGGAAGAGTTCAGATTCACATCTTATTTCTGCATCTCCAAAGCCTGAGATATTTCTACTGTTACAGGATAAAATTTTAAGCACAGACCTGGCTTCTTTATTAAAGAGGAGATAATCTAGTCTCTTCTCTCCCTCGTTAATTCCTAGTTTATTCTCTTCTGTCTTCTACCTTAAAACACTGTTGGACAAGGGGCCTTTAAAGTTGAAATATACGCCTAGTTTCTGTTATTTTAATACTTATCCCTGCATTCTGATGCCTTCTCAGTTGACAACCAGAATCCAGAACAGGCACGTTACTGAAACCACCCCTGCAGAACGGCAGAAATATTAACCAAAGAAGCAATTTCTGGATCGCATCTTTTTTCATTTCAGTGTGAGATGGAAGACTTCTAAAGTAGAGCAGAAAGCCTAGGGCTATTTTTTTTGTCACGTTGTCATATAAATAGCATTATACAGTAGTAAAGAAAGGAATGCATAGTTCCTCTCCACTTTAAGGTGACCTGATATGCTATTCATTTGTCTTCTGCCACGCTGGTACTGCTTTCCTTCACATCCCTCTGAATGGTCTAAGAAGCACCATGCCGACTGCTACTTCTGTTGCCCTTTGCACATTACCGTTTTGTGTACAGTTAATAATGTATGAAAATAAGTATCGATTGCGTTCTTTGTAGGAATAGGCCAGCGGGTTTCTTAAAGCCCATGTTTATGAAATGTTTCATTGATCCCTATTATAGGAGTTTCAAATAGATTCTCAAGGAGATGCCAGGAGATCAGGGAATTCCAGAGAGTCTTCGATGGAACCAGTCTATTCTTGTGTGTTTAGGAATAACAAGTGGCGTTTGAATGGGAAAAGGAATAACCGGGCTGAAACTCTAAACTCTAAACGTATTCCCGACTGGAAATGACTACCCTCCCCATGAGACCTTGAGAGAAATAAAAGCAATAATTACAGCATCTGTGAGAAGCAAGGAGCGAGGTGGTTTTTTGTTTGTTTGTTTTTTGTTTTTAGCTGAGCCATCCTGCCACCTGTTGGCAGCTCAGCTCGGGCCGGGAATTGAACCGGCGACCCTGTTGCTCAGAGCTCACACTCTTGAGCAAGCTTTTAACCAACTGAGGCACTGGGCCGGCCCAGGAGCTGAGTGTTTTATAGGTGATAACTTGTGTCAACCTTCTTTAATAGTAGGCACTCTTAGCCCCACTTGATAAATAAGGAAGCTGAGGTCCAAATAAGAAACTTGTCTGAGGGCACATAGCTAAGAACTGGTAGAGCCACGTTCTCATCCAGGAAACCTGGCCCTAGCAGCCGTGCTGTAGCACCATTCACATGTATATAACAGGAGAGAGTCATGAAAGTTAAGTGCACAAACTGCATGGAGGACTAGTAAGCATTTGTACTGAGTGATATGTGTGTGTATGTGTATGATACATTCACATATATATCACATATTACATGTAATATATAATACCTATATTTATTTATTTTAGAATGAAGAGAAGACTTTCTCTTCTGTGACCCCTGTCAGCTTTCAGTGCTTTTCAGTGTGATGGAATGACATGTCTGCCAAATGCATTCATCAGATATTTATTGAGGATTAACTGTGAGCTCAGTGCAAGGCCTAGGTGACTCAGAGGTAAATAGGACCCTGACATTTGCCTTCTAAGGATTTCCTTTGTTTTGCTGAGGGCTAGGTAGAAACAAAACAAATGATGCCGCAAAGTGGTAGCGAATGAGTAGAAGTCCTTACAAGGCTCAGATGGAACCCCAACGAGGGGATAACTGACAAGATTATCAGAGAGGCTTGCTGAAGGTGACTCTGAGGGGGGTTTTGAGGAATGGATACGTGTTTGGGAAGGAGAGATGAAGGGCGGGCATTCCAGGCAGAGGCAACAGCATGAGCAAAGGCACCGAGTATCCAAGGCGCTAGTGATAAGCCACGTGCTATGGCTGGAGCACTAGGTATGAGCAGTGGTGGGAGAAGAGCTGGGTGGAGCGGCAGGTTTGCCACACTCAGGGGCTTGGCCTTTTTCTCAGCAGAGCTGGGGAAGGACGCTGGCTAATTTACCTCAGCATTGCAGGGGCTTTTTAGGTTGAATCATATGAAGTTGCCATTTTTGTTGGTCAATAGGGTAGAGTAGCAGACATTTCATACGGTTCAATTTAATATAGTTTTGTGTCATAAAGGCATACACAGGGCCCCTGGATGGTCCTAGACTAGAGAAGGACATAGGCCTGTTGTGGATGAGTAACTCATCATCGCAGACGGTACCTTCTGGGGAAGGAAAAATGTGACCAGGAGCATGATGCTATTTGCCTCAGCTCCTGGTGGACTTAGAGCAACTATAGGTCAAGTTCAAGTTTCTCTGTCCCAGACTTATCTTCTCCTTGAGGGAAAAGATGCACAAGACCCCAGGGTGCAAAGACCAAGTGCACACAGGCCCCCGTTTCGGTAGGCGGAGGAGCAGGAGTCAGCGAAGCTGCCTGGGCCTCACAGGTTGGTTCTGGGAAGGTGGGTGGGCACATATAGAGCAGGTGGCAGCAGAGCAGAGAGGTGCCAGCAAGAATGAGTGCAGGAAGCAGACGGGTCTGGAGCCGTCATGAAGGTCTTAATGCCAGTGGTAGGAGAAAGGCAGTTTGGCTTGTGGTAGGAGAAAGGATGTCACTGAAAATTGTTCAGTGGGGCCCCTTTGACACTGAGTGACTTGGCTGGTGAAAGATGGCTTGCTCTGGTGGGCAGTGGGAATGTGGACAGACTTGGCTCCCCAGCTGCCTTGCTGCAGTGCCACAGTCCCAGCCCCAATGCTGCCTTCTCTGCTGGACTCAGGACGGGCTTCTGCTTTTTGACTTGGGGACAGTGGCTCAGGCATGGGAGTTTGGATCCCCAGGCCAGCGCTGTCCTCCTAGCTGGGAGGGATGGCCCTGCCAACCTCTCTGTGGACCTTTGGCATGGTAATGGGTAGCGCCTGTTGGGAGGACTCGAGCTATGGGTTTGTGTCTTCATTTACTTGCTATACACCATTTTGTTCTTCTAGCTCGCCCGTCCTGTTCTCATTTGGCGGTTTCCTGCGCCAAGTTCTCAACTTGCTTCAGAACATTTTACAAGAGAGTGTGTGAATAAAAACTCAGAGATTCTAAACGCAGGGAGTTGTCTTAATTGAAAGAGATGCCGCTAACCCCGGGGCACGCCCAGTGCGGGAAGGGTGAGGAAGGAGGATTGATGGGACTGCCGCCAGTAATTCCCAAGCTCACAGAGCTGTTGTTTCTTCAGAAGTTACCGAACCATCTCTGTGTGTCCTTTGTTGAGTCCAGGGTGTGTTTATGACATTGTTTTGATGACATTGTGGGGGTGGGGTTGGGGAGAAGAGCTGCTGCTCTTTGGGGCTGCAGCTGATCTCCGGTAGGAATGCACGCGGAGTCCAGCAGCGCGCTCCTACATCAAGAGCCACTCTGCCAGCCGACCATCTGCATTCATTCCAGAGATTGGGGTGGGACTGGGAAGGGGCGGAGGATGTGCAGTCCTGATGATCCTAGAAAATGAGGAAACACAGAACAGCCGTGGGAAAGAGCAAAGTCCTGGGGTTAAACACACCCAGATTTGAGCTCTGCTTTCTAGCACTCACTAGCTGTGCAACCATGGATGAACAGTCAGTGCGCTCTAGGCCCTCTGTCTGTAAATGGGGATAATGATAGTATCCAGTGCATAAGGTTACCAGAGGTAACACTTTAGAAAGAGCGCTCGAAAGTGCCTAGTAAATGGTAGGTGAGTGACTGCCAGTTGCTTCCTTTTATATATGCTCTGACTCCCTTCTTCCTCCTCTCCCAACTTATTAGCATGAAATAGGAATGGTAGATCATTTGAATAGATGTAGATCTCTTCTGTTCTGGATTGAGAGACAGAGAGAGAGGGAGAGAGAGATAGCCATGTGGGAAATGACAATCACCAATTTCATTCAGTCTAAAACATCGATTGTCTTCTCTAAAAATAACAGTAGTCACACTCTTGGTCAACATACTCTGTGCCTGGCCCTGCTAGTTGCTGGGGGAGAGGATGGAGAACCACAGAGAAAGTGCCAAGCAGGGTCAAGCGCCATCGGGGAAGGGGCAGGAAGAGAGACTGAGAACTTGGATGCCAGGAAGAAAGCAAGCTCTGCAAGGAAGTGGCAGAGATTGGGTTTTGGGGTGTGGGGAGTGGATCTAACTGAGCCCAGGCACGTTGGTTGGAAAGGAAAGGGTGTTCACCCAGCGCGAAGAATTAATATTGGATATGCTAGCCCTGTGTGCAGCAGCTGTGAGCATGGTGAAAACCTAGTGGGTTTTTTTTTCTGATTATTCTCAAGAATGTTTAAAAAAATGTAATGTTTGCAAACAAAGTGGAAACAGTCGAAGTATTGTTTTCTATTAGCAGTATAAGGTTCACTAACTATGGGTATTTTTTCATTCTTGCCTTCCAAATTGTAATTTTAAAAGATGAGGCATTTCATATTCAAGAGTTTCCTTTGTCTGAAATAAATTATTCATTTCTACCCAGTTTCAGAAACAATGAACATAATACTTAATGCATCACAATTAAGCGGGTGTAGCTTCCTATAAAATTATGCTCTGTGCATTTTGGTGGCAAACAGAGCAGTGTATCCTGTATCTTGTCGACATTTGTTCCTCATAAGCGAAACATAAAGAAGTGGAGGCTCAGAAATGTGTTTTCTTTCCTCCCGTGTTGGGGGAGGAGTAACTTTAGACCCAAGCAGCCTTGTTTTTGACATTCCACAGCTGTTGGTGGCTGTGTCACTGCAGAGAAAGTGAACTTACTTCTGCTATATTGTGCCTGGGGTCGAGTGAGGGTCAGAACTCTTGAGCATTATCCATTCATCCCAGTCCCCTGTGTCTGGGTTTGAGATTCCTCTAGAAGCCTCTCTTAGGAGGGCTGCATCTGGAGATGGCTTCCTTTTGGGTTGGGTGGCAACTGCTTCTTGAATGCTGGCAGGTTGGTCCTAAGTACCTTTTCCAAAGAGCTAGCCAGCTCTTGGAAATATCCTTCTCGTGACAAGATTCCTCCTTAGGAAAATAGGCATTGCCAGCAAGAGTCAAGATTTCCATGGAAATCCTCTTCAGGCTTGAAGGGTTAGCTGCGATGGTCCCCAGGAGCTCAAGTCCCAGCCCTGAGGTTAGAGTTAAAGCGGGCTGTAATTGACAGAGGGCGTTGTGGAAACATTAATTGTGGAATGGCCTGCGGTGTGCCCAGCACTAGGATAAGAGATGGCTTCATAGGTTTTCACGTAATCCTCACAAAAGCCCTGAGTGTTCACCCAGAGTTGGGTTGGGGGGAATTGTTCACATTTTACACCAAGGCTCAGCAGAATTGAGTGACTAGCCTAAGGCCACACAGCTAGTTGCTGGAAGGTTCTGAATTTTAGCCAAGTTAGTCAGGGTCCCATGGTCTAGCTCCTTGCATGCTTCTGCTTGTTGCCTCTCTGATTGTTAGGCTAAGAGCAAAAGTAACCAAATGCAAGAATGGACCCTCTGCTACCTCTGATCTGAGCACTATTTTGTATTTGAACAGAAGCAGTGACATCTTTCTGTTTTAGGGAGGCTTAGGAAAAAGGCCCTGCACTTAGTCGGAAGGTTTCCTGGATGCTTCCCTGCCCTTGACCCTGGTTTCATTCGCTGAATGCCTGCCCTGGCCGGCTGGGCTGACTATAGCCCTCTAAGGATGTGCAAGTGGTCGTGGTCTCTGCTTCCAACTATGTGCCAAGGCCACACCTCAGCAGATTCTGCTGAGACCCTTGCTCTGACCAGTATTTCCTGTGTGGGGTTCAGAGGACATGGAGTCTCTGCACTTTCAACTTGAGGAGCCCTCTTTTAGGCTATGTCCATCCAGCAGCCTGCTGGAGAGTTCCACCAAGATATCTTGGGCACAACTCAAACATGCTCCACATTGAACTCACCTTCTGTCTTAAATCTGCAGAATGAGAAAGAGGCATGTTAGACTCTTGAGGAGGTATTTTTATATTTTGGGGGGACGGGAGTAGTGCAGTTGTGGAAAGAATGTGGACTTGGAATCTGACCTGGGTTTGCATCCAGGTTTCATTGTTTCATAATTTAGATAAGTTATTTCACTGCTTTAAGCCTCATTCCCTGATTTGTCAAATGGGGATAATATCTACTCTGCAGGGTCATTCTGAACATTGGATCTGAGTTGTGAGACGATGTGTTTAATTGTGTAACATACTGTGTAGGGACCTCAAAATGATAGAAGTTCTTATTAAAAAAACAAGAACTCAGAGAAGATCCAAGACGGTGGATTAGGTAAATGCTATGCCTGCTGCCTCCCAGGATCACACCAAAGTTATAAATAAATTATGGAACAATAAACCTCAAGAATCACCTGAAGACTAGCTGAACAGAACCACTATAACTAAGGATATAAAGAAGCCACATCAAGACTGTTCAAATAGTCTCAAAAAAAAAAAAAGTTCATCTTATCCTAATGTGGTAACAAATCCTTCAACACCCCTTTCAAAGAAACAGTTGAATAATTTAGAGTTTAAAAATGACAAAGTGTTGATCAGGAAGGGCTCTTTATAGAGTAACATCATCTAATAAATGGAAAAAGAATGGTAGAATTATTAAATTACCAATTTGCATTCCCTACCATTGTTTTGGGCATGGTTTATCAGTGTATTGAAGACCATTAGATTAAAAAGTTCTTGGGGGAAAAGATAGTCCCACAGAGCCACGTTATTATTTGTAAATCTACTAAAATGAGGAACCTACAGGTCATCCTTCACACAAGTGATCCAACTCAGTGCCACTAATATTGTGATAAGCTAACATAAGTGACTCCTAATGTGGTGCTCTCCCATAAAACGTGTGTCCAATAAGAAAAGTTTAATATCATCAAGGCATTAGAGCTATTTTTCTGTTTATAGAAAATAAGGTGGGTAGAGTGACATATTTCCTGACATCACTAGAAATCAGACAAATTTAGACTATGGGGCATTCTATAGCACCTTGGTTTCTTCAAAAGGCAATGTCATTAAGAGGAAAAAAAAGAAGAGTGCATTTTACATTAAAAGAGATTAAGAGAATACTATATATATATACACACATATATATGTATATATATGTGGAAACTACTTTCTGTTCAGTTTTGCTGTGAATCTAAAACTGTTCTAAAAAATAAAATGTATTAAGTAAAAAATGTAAAACCACAAAAAAACAACAAGAACTCACTCATTGGTCTCAGGACAGTTCACAGCACTGGGGGAGGGCGTGGTGGTCCCCATGTTCATCCTTCTAGCTTTCTCTCAGACTTGCTGGCTGCTTCTGCAGACCTCTTCCTGCATTTGTAATTGCCACCTTGAGATGCATGACCACTGATGGCCTGGTTCGCCTGTAAAATAGAGCGGCCATACCATGCAGTATGAGCCCGCTGTGTGCCTCTCTTATTATAATCGCAGTCCTGCTTAACGGTTACTTAATTTTCCCAAACGTTCCTGCGGCCGGGCAGAGCTGATGCAGTAGCACCCTGAGTGGAGGGTCAGTCAGTCATGGACCGGCTCCCCTACGTCCTCACCTTTAATTAAGAGGAAGTGCAGGGCACACAGACAGACCTTCCAGAAAAAGCTCTTATGCAGTTTCTGGGGGCTGTATGTTGTGGGCAGACCTTGGAGACTGAGGGAAAGAGAGTGCTTATGCATTCACATGCTGGGGGCGTCTCCTGAGTTGAATGTAGAACTTTCCTGTTAAGAGCAGAACTAAACTGCTTTTCAGATAAGCACTCTGACGTGAGCCAGAGATACCCAGCAAATATTTACCTTAGATGTAAAACACTTACTAAGTTAAATGTTGTTTAGGAATCCTAAAATATTGGGTTGTTGGAAAAGTCATGACGCATTTTTGCAATGAAAAACAGAAAAAAATACATCATGACTTTTCTGACAACCCAATAGAAAAATTTATACTCAGAGTTTTATATTTGGTAATTGTAAAAAAACAAAAGGTCTACTGATGTTTTCCATTTCTTCTGAGGTGCCTTTTATAACATGGAATGACAACAAAGCAGTGACCTTCATGACCTGCCCCTTACCCCACTCTCAGTCAGCTGTCATCTGTGTCCCTCTCTCAGACTGGTGGTTTTGCTCTGCAAGCCCTGACCCGGCCTGGCCCTGCCTTCTGAATCCCCACAGGCCCAGTGTGGGATTTTTCCAGGAGTAAAGGAATTCTATTGATGAAGGTATTTAAGCTACTAGAGAGCCAGCTCTGGGGACTTGAGAAATTCTTTGCATGGCTTACATACCTGGGCTTGAGTCTCTGAACATTCGTTAAAGAAGTTACTTTTTTTTGCTAGACCTTTCTGTTCCTTGGGCTAAAGCGGAATACAGGGCCACACCGGTGGTTTTAACCTATTGACGTCATGCATTTTGTGTCCTATTGTCCTGTGGGGAAGGTGTGTGATATTCTGATAGCTCTCCCCACTACCGCCCCAGTTATGTTGTCTCAGTTGAAAATTGTGCTACAAGTAGACAATTTCCCCAGGAACTCCGCAGTTCCTACCTGCTGTGTGCTCTCCGATGCTTTGTCAGGAATCTTTGGGCGACTTCTCCTTTCAGTTCATCAGCAAATACTATGTTAGATACTGTGCTAGGTCCTAGGGACATGGCCATGGACAGGACAGATGTGGCCCTGAATTCATGACGCTTACAGCCTAGTAGGGGAGACATAATGAGTTAGCACAAACGTGGTTTTTGATGGCTGTAAGAACTCTGAAGAAGATGGACCAAAATGACGACACACAGAAGGGAGAGGGAAAGCCCATTACACAGGGAAGTCAGGAGGAACTTTCTGAGGAGGTGACTTTGTTTTGAGACCTAAATGACAAGGAAGAACTGGCCATTCTGAGCACTGGCTGGAGTATACTGTTAGTGGAGCACAGAGGTCCTCAGGTGGGCAAATGCCTGGTGCATTCTTCACAAACAGTGTGGCCAGGTGGCTGGAGCCTTGTACCTTTTTGTCAGTGATGATGTCTTGCTGCCCTGGGCGGGGGGCCAGTGATGAAGGCAAGGCCACCAGCAGGGGTCAGGAGGGGTCTTATGAATGACAGAAAACTCACTTCTAACAGGCTTAGGTGATAAAGAGAATTTGTTCTTGGAATTCGTAAGATATCCAGAGGCAGGGCAGGTTTCCGGCATGGTCACCAAGAACCTGACTTCTTGACCCTCCAGCTCTTGGATCTGCCCTTTGTGTCACCTCCAGGGTCAAGAGAGTGACATCTTCCAGCAGCTCCACACTCCTCCCCCATGGTCCAAAAAGGTCCTCAGCATGTCTGGACGTCACAGCCTTGCGCGCACCATGCCTGGCTGTGTGGTTGGTAGTATAACAGTGAATCAAGTCAGATCAGAATCGCCTTCATGGAGCTTATAATCTTGCAAGGGAGAGGGATACAAATATATAGTCAAGTTCAGTGTAAAAGATGCTCCCTAGGAGAGGCAGATGGCTCTAGATGAGAGCCTGTCATGGGAGTCAGAGTTGGTCCAGGTGGGAAGAGCCTTCCGGGCAGAGAAAGGAAGAAGCCAGGGGTTGGGAGGGAGCAGGCGAAGGAGAAGATCAGTGTGAGATGAGACTGGGGAAGTCATCACTGGGGAAGTCATCTTGGGCTGCTTAGGACTCAGCTGGGGAGGAGCAAGTCTGCACACTCAGCCTGTGTGCTCAAATGTTGGACTGTACCGTGGTAGGAACTGTGGGGCCTGCATGGTTTTCTCAGCCCATTGTCGTCATTGTCACATTTGAGAAGGACCGACTACACCCATCTGGGGAAAATGAGGCCACTGGAGCACAAGTGCTGGCATACTAGGGGTCTAATTCACTTGATTTTCAATGAGAACCCCATTCTCTTTGGCCTGCCCCTTAAACCTCCCAGCTGCAGTTTCCTCAACTGCGAACTGGGGTCATATTCATATTTGCCCTACGTACTTTATAGCCTTGTTGGCAGGCTTGCATGAAATCACACATGGAAAAATGCTTTACGAACTCCACAGTTCAAAACCAGTTGCGTTTGGTTGTTTTGATTTTTCTTCAGTTGTGGGAAGAGATGTGGCTTTGAGACAGTTTTGAAACAATGAGTCCTACAACTTTGGGACTGGAAGGACCTGAGGGACCTTTTGATTAGACTGTGGAAGGTGAGATGTGAATTATTGAGGCTGTGTACTGGTGAGGGATTGAGGTCATCTCAAGGTTGGTCACCTATCCTCCCTGTGGGCAGTATATCCCCTCCATGCCCTGTAAGGCTCCAGGGAAAGGAATAGCTGCTCCTAGTCCCTCCTGATTGGAGCAAGCCTGGCATGTTTAGGTGGAGCCCAGGTCTACAGACTAGGTGACTTGCCCCAAGCCTTGCAGAAAGAGAAAGGCAAAGCTCAAGGCCCTTCTGGCCTCTAGCCCCGTGGCTGTTCCCCACTTCCCACCTTCCCTGCCTTCACCCCACCTGGGCCACAATCTGGAAGGAAGAAGTACAAGACCACAGACCTGTCTGATTCAGCTTGTGGGACACACAATTGGCTCCCCAATTTGCCTCATGTGTTTTTTTAAAAGAAACTGTTATAGCAAAAGTTGAAGCCTACTTAAAGAATCATTGATTGATTGATTAATTCTACAGGTATTTTCTGAGTGCCTTCTCTGAGCCGGGTGCTGTTCTGTATGTTGAGAATATAGTGGGGGAAAAGCCAGAAAAAGGCCATGCCTTCCAGGAGCCTACATTCTGTATTGGGGTAGACAGACATTAAAAGAATCTATAATGAAGACAAATTGAGGAGGTTACAGTAGAGAGTAATAGGGGGTGGGAACTACTTTAAATAGAGGAAGCTATCTGTTCTGATTGCATATTTTCTGCTACCTTGTCCTCCAAATCGCTGACTTGATCCTCTGCTTCATCTAATCTACTGTTGATTCCCTCTAATGTATTCTTCAATTATTGCATTTTAAATTTCTGACTGTTCTTTTTTATGTTTTCTATCTCTATTTTTATGTTTCCTATTTCTTTGTCGAAATTCTCACTGAGATCATTGAGCATTTTTATAACCAGTGTTTGGAACTCTGCATTTGGTAGATTGCTTGTCTCCGTTTTGTTTAGTTCTTCTTTCTGGAGCTTTATCCTGATCTTTCATTTGGGACATGTTTCCTCATTTTGGCTAACTCCCTGTATGTGTTTCTATGTATTGGGTAAAGCTGCTACGTCTCCCAGTCATGGCAGAGTGACCTTATGTGGTAGGTGTCCTGTGGGGCCCAATGGTGCAGTCTCCCTGGTCACCTGAGCCGGGTGCTTCAGTTGTGTCCCTTGTGTGGTTTGTGTGTGACCTCCTGTTACAGTAGAGCCTTGATTGCTGTTGGTATGTCAGTAGGAGGGATTGGCCCTCAGGCTCATTGGTTGTGAAGATTGGTTGTGACTACCGTGGAGGGGCTGACCCTATGGAGCAGGATTTGCTTTAGTGGAGCTCTAGTGCTTGCTGAGTCTGCCCTTTGGGTGTGCCACTTGTGGAGGAGGTTGGGTGGTGCTCTGGTGTTGTCTTAAGTCGGCCACCAGTGCATTGGTTCTGGGGCCTCTTAGGAGGGGCTCTGGTGCGGGCCAAGATCAGCTGTTCCCTGTGCCCTGCCCATGGCCACTTGGTATGAGCTACAAAGTGATCTGCAAATGGTTGCCAATTGTGCTGGGCTTGGAGGTTCCTGGGAGAGGCTCAGCTGTGAACTGAGCCTGGCTGCCGCTAGTACCAGACTTGAGGCTGCTTAGCAAGAGGTACAGGGCATGCTGAGGCAGATGCTGCTTGTTTGGGGTTTGTGAACATGTGAGAGATTTAGGCAAGTCTGCAGCATGAGCCAACACAGGTCTTTTGCATGTAAAGCCACTGGAAGCAGCTTGGGTAGGCCCACAAGTTGAGTGGGGTGGGGTCTCAGGGAATCACCAGGATGGGGTGAACGGTGTTAGCCAGCTTGATGGAGAATCAGATATAGCGCCTGCCTGCTTGTGCAGGCTTGGTGGGAGGTGGGCTCAACAAAGGAACGATGGCTTCAGCCAGCACTTCTCTCTGGTAGAGAGCTGCCCCTACAGCTCTTGCCCTGAAGCCCGACAACTCAGTTCCTCTCTGTATGTCCCTGGCAGCTTTCAAGCTGCTGTCCCAGCACTGGAGCTCAGAACAAGGAGTCCATCAACGAGTCAGTCCATGCACGGGCTCTTTAAGAGGAATGCCTGGGACTCCAGCCACCCTCTGTCTCACTTAGCACAATCTGTGCTGGTTTTCACAGCCAGAAGTTATGGGGACTTCTCTCCCTGTCACTGGAACCTTGGGCTGGGGAACCTGGTGTGGGGTTGGGATCACTCATTCCTTAGGGGTACCTCCACATCCGAGATACCCCTTCCGATTTTTAAGCACCACATGTGGGTGTTGGACACCCCAGTCTGTGTCATCGCCCATCCTGCCAGTCTCGAGGTGGCTTCTTTTGTCTATCCTTAGTTATAGGACTTCTGTTCATCTAGGTTTTAGGTGATTCTCACTGATGGTTATTCTGCAGTTTAGTTGTAATTTTGAGGTGGTCATGAGAGGAGGTGAGCACAGCATTTACCTACTCTGCCATCTTGATTGGAAGCCCTGGCAATTATTTTCTTTTAGCACATTTGCAATATTACTCCCTTGCCAGTTGTATGTAATCTGTTGTTGTTGATGTGAAGCCTGTTGTCAGTCTAATTATTGTTCCTTTGATTTATCTTTATTTTTCTTTATTTCCAATAGTTTAAAATTTCCCTGTTATTTTTTATTCACTGATTTCACTGATATTTAGGCATTATTTGCTTTTAATTTATTCTTTTTGGTATTAGGTTTAATTTTGTTTTTTTCTGAATACTCATGTCCTTGTTTAGTTCTGGAAAATTCAGTGATTATGTCTTCTAATACTTCTATTTTCTCTCAGTTCTCTTCCTTTTGAACTCCTAATAAAAGGCAGAGCTGTTACTCTTTCCTCTACTTCTCAGAACTTTGGGTTCATATATTTCATTTATTTCTCTGAGGTGTGATCAGGTCTGTAGGTAAGTCTTCCTAGTCATTAATTCTTTCTTCTTGTGTTTCATTGAACCCATCTATTAAGTTATTTATGTTATTTATTTCAACAGCTATATATTTTCATTTTAGAATTCATATATATATATATATATATATATATATATTCTTGTGGTTTTCATTTCTTCCTCTGTCTCACTGAAGATATTTTTTTAAAGTCTCCTTTCAGATTGATCTGTTATCTCAATCTCCAATTTGTTGCTTCTGCAAACTCTATCATGACTGTTTATTTCATTGTATGTTTTAATATTGCAACTATATGCTCATTTCTAGCGACAATGGCTTTCCCTAGGAGTCCTACATAAGGTTTTGAAGTCAGGGTAACTCATCATAGACCAGAGTCAACTTTGAAGCTCTGGAAACCTGTCTTGAAAATTTAATTAAAAACAGCGATCATTCCTTTTAAACTTCACCCCCTACAAAAAGTTACTTAAGCAGATAATGACAACTTGTTTCCCCCAAACCAATCCATCCACAATCTACACTGCTTCATTGTTCCAGGAGAAAAGGTATCCATGAAAACAGAGTTTTTAATTACAAAGAGCCCCTTCAAAAATTGTCCCCCTTTAAAAAAGCTTTAGAAACCACATTGAAGACTATGGGGTCTTGAAATAATCTGTATTTGCTTGGTGGGTCTTGCAGGATTTAGTGGGTGGGCCATTTTTAGGTGAATTCCTTGGTTTGGAATCGACACATCATGTAAAGAATGTCTTTGGGACTCCACACTCTTTCTGAGTCTTGTCCTTAGACCAGTGAGCAAAGATACTCTGGGCTTATTTTCAAGATCTGGAACTTCTGGCCTGCTGGTTTCATGCAAAGTGGTTTTTGAGAGTTTCCTGGGCAATGGCTTGTGACCATGGTGGATATTTTCTCATGTCCCTCTCACAGTGGTTCTCAATATGGGCTGCACATTGGAATCTCTTGGGAACTCTAGGTCCTGATGCCTGGACCCCACCCTCAGAGATATTTTTAAAGCACCCAGATGATTCTAAATGTCCAGCCCAAGTCAAATATTATTTCCTTATAAGCATATGCCCAGTATATTCTTGCTTTCATTTTTTTTGTTACATTACATTTTGTATTTCTCTGTTTTTTTTTCTTTACCTTTCTTTTATTTTTCTTTTTTCCCCTCTTTCTTTCTTTTTTAAATTGTTGGTGAGATGGTTGTATACTTACATCCATACTGACCATACTGACCAGAAATGAGAAGCGCCAAATTTTAACCAGAGTGCTTAGACAAAGATTCAAACAGAAGACTTCAAGAGGCTTTACTGGCTCATTGAATTCTTCCTGTGATTTTTAATTTCTCTGCAAAAAAATAGCTCTTGTTTTGTTTTGGTTTTTTTTTTTGGTGCCCTCCCCCATTTCTCTCAGCATGTGTGCTTATCACATATCTTTAATTAAAATGAATTTATAGTTTGGTGCTGAATTGGAGTTAGTGGCATTCTCTGCTTCCCCTTTGTGATACGAATATTTGAATACATTCTGTAGTTGGAGAATATATTCCAAAGTAAGTTAAATTTGGGAGGGGCATAAATATAGTAATGTTTTAAATGTCACATAAGAAGTGCTGGACATTTATTTGGGGGGGTCGATAAAGTGGATTGTTCAAAAATCAAGGTGAGGTGAAGTGATATTTAGAAGGGAAATAATTTTTCTACTTGTTTTAAAAAAATATATTTGATGTAAATGTGATTCCTGAAGTGAAAAGGGGGCAATTTTTGAAAAGGTTCTTTGTTATTAAAAACTCTATTTTCAGGGATGCCTTCTTTCTTCAAATAATGAAAGGATCAAAACAGGGAAGTTTTAAGGACGTGTTTTATTGTATATGGGTTGGTTTTTTGGGGACAAATTGTCATTATCTGATTAAGTGACTTTTTATAGGGAGTGAAGTTTTAAAGGAATGATTTTGTTTATGGCCCCATTTTCAAAACAGGGTTCCGAAACTTTAGTCTAGTGCTGAATTATATCTACATATAACAGTTACCATAGACACGTGTGTCCCTAAGTATGCACTTCCAATAGCCAATGCGTAGGATGGGTTTTAAGTTGTATCTATATAAGAACAGGTGAGAGACGAAGCAATTATCTGGATAATCCAAGCCAAAAAACAAGCCTACCCCCCTCCTCACCCCCATATTATATCTTCAATTTTCTGGATATTTCAGTTGAGGGGATATTTGGATTGAAGTCTTCTGGGTAATTGCCTCAGTATACCACTTCACTTTGCATGTGCAAACACAGCTCTTGTATGATTGACTTTTTAAAAAATTTCTATTTTGGAAATTGCCATTTTTCAAGATCAACACTCTTGCTCAGGGATTGTGTACTTGGGCCCACTTTTCAGATCCTTGGCTATTACTTGCTGCCTTTCAGTGAAAATGGCTGGGTAGCCAGATGCTTTTCCTACTCCTAGTGTTTGAGAAACTTCTTGCTGAATCTAGGGATATTTCTAGCTAGCCTCTCAAGAAAATATACAGGAGCCTAGCCAGTGTTATCAAATTCTCCAAAAAAAAAAAAAAAAAGAAAAAAAAAAAGAAGCTTCAGTCTTCACCTGTATCTAACAATCACAAATAGCATGGCAAATACTCCCGTGTTTAGAAAAATATCCAATTTGATCATCCTATCAGTTCCAGATGGTACCTGCTTCTGATGAGCCTGTTTACTGCCAAAGTGGAACCTCAGCCAATGCATTTTAATTCCATCCCCAAATTCAGACGCACCATGTGGCAATACGTATTAATACCCATTGAGCCGCTGCCTGGATCAGCTGAGGATGCTAGCGTGTTGAAGGGAGACAATGTAGACACTCAGCTGGGAGGCTTCTGAGACCTCCTGAGACTCTGCATTTTTGCATCAGAATGAAGGCAGAATAAGAACCGAGACACTGCGGTGGAGATTTGTTTTGACAGATTTGGTTCTCCAAGGCCTCTCCGTTTTGTCAGTCTCTTCCAGGCAATTTGAAATGCTCACAGGATGGTTGGACGAAAGCATGGGGACCGTGACCCTCTTGGTGACAGGTTCTTGGATATGCGTGAATTGGTTTTATCCCCTTGTTGTTGTTCTTCACGTGCTGCTGACAAAAGATGCTCTGTCACTTCAATATCTAAGAGTATTGTTTTGCAAAAACATATGTTTTAGAAATCCCGTGTATTATGAAATTAGCCATTGTGTGAAAATAGGTGTATTTAAGTAAAGACTTGCTTTTGAAAATTGAGAGCCATTTTATTAATCTATTCAGCACTTGATCACCGTGGTTGAGAGCTTAAGGTCTGGAGGTGATGGTTGGGTGTCAGATTCCAACTCCATTGTCTTGGCCGGATAATTTTCAGTAAGCCTCAGTTTCACCATCTGGAAAATGGGATGATCTTAATCATATCTACCTATGGGATTGTCTGGAAGAGTAAAAGTTTAGTGTCATTCCTGACGTAGAGGGAACACTGTCTGCTGGCTGGTATTCATTTATTTATTCCTTTCCGTCTGCCGACATTTGTGTGGGATGCTAACATCTCAGGGCTAAATGGGTTAGAAACGCAGGTGAAAGTTACTGCGGTGAGTGGTGTGATACTCTGTGGTGAGTGAAGGGTAGCTAGACATACCTTTTCTAGTTGTTGCCCACCTATTTGAGGGCCTTCTGTTTACCCTGCCCAAATGTGTTAGGTGGCCATGGAGGGCAAAAGTTCAAAGGGTGTCAGTTACTTCGATGTTTGAGAGATGGATTTCTCTTCATCCCCTTGAAGAGAAATCCATCTCTAGCAAAATGCGTCTTTGTAAATGTGGTTTTCTTACTGCTTATGAGAAAGAAAATAAACACGGTGCGTCAAGGTTTCAAGTCTTCCTTTTCGCTGTGTGGGGAGATGGGCGGGGCATTATCTGGGCATAGGAAGGGTGATGCGAGGATGAACTGGAGTAAGTGTGCTCAGAGCTCTCATCACCCAGCAAGGACTGAGCTGCGGACCAGTTAGGGCACAACAACCGTGGGAGGAGAAGGCGAGTGCATTAGGTCATCCTGGGACAAAACACTGGGAGCTTTGTCCCGAAGACTTAGGATTATGGCAGCTGCTTCCTAAAACCCCAAGTCCCTTGGATTTTCTTGATGGCTTGGAAGACCAGACACATCATGTAAAAATGCAGTGGCTTCCCATTTTTTATAATACGCCATGGCAAAATCGGATGCACACCTGCTGTCGATGTCCTTTGTCTTTCTGCGCAATGCTCTGATTTCCTGGATCTAGCAAAGCTCTAAGGGACACATTGGGACCTTGTAGTCTGATGACCCTCAATTCACGGAATGAGGAGCCATGCTAACAGGGCTCTATAGTGGAATACTTTCAAAATACTTTTGCTCAAATTTAACTCTTGAAAATTTTTTTATAAATCCTAGGGGACTTGACTATTAGCTTATGGTTCTCTTATTGTGTTTAGATTAAAGAAAAAAAAACCCAAGTATAAATTATCTTTTAATGAAGACCAGTAACCTTTTGTTGAAGATGATACTTATGCATCACGAGATAATCATCTTAATTATTTCTGTGGCATGGGAAACGACTTTTTAAAAAGAATTTTATTCTAAATGTATGACTGACTAAATTAGTATTTAGGAAGTGCTGAAAGGAATTCATTGTTAAGTTATGATTTTATCTTACATCCTATCTGGCTTTCTTTCTTTAATTGAATGTTATTATTTTGGACTTCGTAATATTTGCTGTGGGTAAAATAGCAATAACTCATTAGATTTACTGCCTCTGCATGAGATCAGTAACAAAATTTCCATTATTTATTTTCCCCAAAGACCTTTAGACACTGCACTTCCAGCATGGTATAAAGGAAAGGGATTTTATAATGATTTACTTTAAAAAGATTTCACCTCTGATATATATCTGGCAAAGCCTCACTAGAATTGCACGGTGATAATAATAATTATAAAACAAAAATGTCAAGAAATTGTTCCGTCGTGGTCTGCATTTTGACTACCCATGAAACCTAAGAAACACAAGGCATGCAAAACATAGCAGTGTTTAGACACCGGCTTTGTTTGAGCAAAATTTATTAACATGATACGTTCGGAAGAACCATAAATATAAACATTTTTAATGGAAACCTACCAATGAAGATGAATTGTTGGCTAAGTGATGGGCTAGCTGATTTCTCTCTCTCTCTCTCTCTCTCTCTCTCTCTCTCTCTCTCTCTCTCGGCACCTTGGTAAAATATATTTTCCTATTTGTTTCTAATATAGATGGACATGGCTCATGATATTCCTGCTTTGAGTTTTCTGTTTCACATTTCAGTGTGAACCCAGCTGAGGAAAGTGAAAAACAAAAACACATAGCTTTAAAAGTTTCTCACTTCGGGGGAATTGCAAGTGCTAATCCTATAGTTAGCAAGCTAGCCTTAAACATGGGCAAAAATTATAGACTTTTTTTTTTGTATTGTAGCCTTTAAAAGGAATGGCCATTTGTTTTGCATGTCGATAATTTAAATGAAATGTGGAGGAAGAGATTTAAATATTCCGTCTCAGAAAAATCTGTAATGTCTCATAGATTTTAGATTAAACGCATTAGATTAGAATAATTGTAGGGGACATTATTCTTTCATTGAGCAGGTTACAACCAATTAAGTGGTCATTCTGAGCTCTTGTTAAATAAATATCTCTTATTATCAAACACAACAGCATAGTGTCAGAGGAAAGACAGGTGTGTGTTGTCCCATGCAGTTGCATACTATCCAGAAATTGCACATTATATGGAATATATACAGACAATGTGGACAAGGAATGGTGTATGTCACGTTCTAAGTAATTTTAAGTCCTGGCCTTCCCAAGGCAGCTGTTCATATCTTTTGAGGGACTGGAAGGCTGAATGCAGATGACAAAGTTTGCAAGTTTCTTCTGACACAAGTCAGAAGAAGTAAACCATTCTGATACCTTGCGAGGTCACTGGGAGGTTACCTTTCAGGCGAGCACTCCCCAGGGTCTGAAACGTTGAAAGACACAGCTTTCCTGTTGTCAAATGCTGCACCTTCCCAGCAGCTGCTCATGAAGGAGCCTGTGAAGAGATCAGCTGTGTTTGAATGCACTGAATGTGGTATATAATGCCGGTGTTAAATTGACTGGGCTGCTCAGCCGTATGTAAAACACAGCATAAAAATGAGGCTACATGTGTCAGCTTTTGGGCACATGCGGACGGAGCTGAAGGTTTTCAGGATGTCTGCATTGTAGGGGAAAACCAGCTGTGAGGCTTCGCGTGGAAGTTGGTCTAATAAACAGTGACACTTAGGTGTGTGGGTGTGATCTCCGCACAGGTGTTGTTTGCCCCCAGGAACTCTCTTTCCTCACTCCCTTGTGACCTTGTTGAGAAGACCTTTGGGGCTTTTGGCCAGCAGAGGTGACACTTGCATCCATTCCAGGATGTCTTTTATCTAGGGCTTGCTTAGGATGAAATAATGTGTGGGGACCAGGCAGGGCCCAGCAATGGATGAAAACCTCTGATAATATCGGGGTGGGGGTGTGTGGATGCAGCTATCTATGGGGGGCGGGAAGAAAAGCAGTGATAGCAGTGAAGGGTGGAAGAAGGAGCAGGATGGCTCCTCTTGATTTTGTTTTTTCCTTTTTGTGCTATTGGTTTGTTGGTTCATCAGTCTAGTCAACATGTATTTGTTGACTGTATGCTACATATCAGGTGTTGTGCCAGGCAGTAAATACAGGAAATTGTGTAAGAGCTTAGGCTTGAATCTAATCAACTGCAGCTTGAGTCCTTCCTCTGTTAAATGTGTGACTTTGGGGCCGGCCGAGTGGCGCGATGGTTAAGAACTCGCTTGGGACGCCAGAGGGCCCCGGTTCGGATCCCACATATGAGGGCCAGTGACACTGCCCTCTACAGCTAAGATGCTGAACAACAGCTCAACCTGGAGCTGGGCTGCCGGGAGTTGCTGGCGACGGCATAGGCTGCAGTCCCTGTGGCAGTGGGTTGCCATGGGCTACCGTATGTAGCCAGCAGCCAGCGTGAGCGGCCAGCAGCCGCAGTGAGCGGCCGTCCAGAAGCCGGTGACTGATCTGCCTCGCCAGGGAAGAGCGCAATGATGGTGCCAACTTGGGCCAGTGAAGCAACGTCCTCCACAACTAGATTGAAGAACAAAACGACAGCAATTTGTCTGTTCCCCTTCCCCCAATTCCCCAGCACTGTTCCCATCCCCCCAATTACCCAATAAAAATCTTAAAAAAAAAAAATGTGTGACTTTGGACAAGTCACTTAACCTCTCTGAGCCGCAGTTTTCTCATCTGTAAAATATAATAATGTAAGTGTTCATCATTAGTGATGTAATTAAATATTTTATGGTTCAACCACAGAGTGGAATACTATACAGCTGTAAAAAGTATAGATCCCCAAGATAAGTAAAAATTTCAAAGTGCAGAGCAACTTATGTGCTACATTTTGTATAAGATGTGACACACACACACACACACACACACACACACCGTTTTTTAAATCAAATTTATTGGGGTGACAATGGTTAGTAAAATTACATAGGTTTCAAGTGTACTTTTCTATAATATATCATCTATATATCACATTGTGTGCTCACCACCCAGAGCCAGTTCTCCTTCCATCGCCATATATTTGATCCCTTTTACCTTCATCTACCAGTCCCCTCCCCCCTTACCCTCTGGTAACCATCAAACTCTGTTGTTTGTGTGTATGAGTTTTTGATTGTTTGTTTTATATACATAAAATATTGATGGATACATAAGACACTAATAATAGTTACATGTGAAGGAGGTGTGGGAATTTGGACAGAAGGAGACTTCACTGACTGTTTTTTGTGTTTTTATATTTATGGACCATACAAATAAAATAATAATAGTGCAGCTTTGTAAGTTTGTTGTGAGGATTAAATGAGATAATGAACTTCCATTTCTTACCCCAATGCCTGGCTAAAGAATAGCCCTCAAGGTATGTTTTTACTAACATTATTATTGTGGTGGTGTTGAAACATTAAGTTGCATCGAAGAAGTAAACTTTTCCTGTTTGGTGGAGAAGACAGATAATCACAGGATACAGCCAATGTGATGGCGGGGAAGAAATAACATGTTTTCGAAGCTTGGGTAAGGTTGTTATCTTCCTGTTTTGGAAGACAGGGAGCATCACAGAGGTAGTGAGTAAACTGTACCTCTATTTTCCTCTTTTAACTGTTCTTGGTGAAATAAATGTTATTTAATTCTAACAGCCCCTTCCTTCACATGGGATTCATAATATATGTTTAATTTGGATAGATATTGGGGACTCAGTTGTTTTTATCAGTTGCCTGTTTTTAATCGTTTTTTCCCCGCTGGGTCTGTTTTCTCTCAGATCACCTGCCTCATGGAAGGCAGGAACCATATCAATTTAGCTTGTTTTGTTTTGTTTTTACACAGTGATTTGCTCTTACTTGGTAATTTTTATGAATATGAAACAGTATGTACTTTCCTCCTTTTGTATCTGAGAAGGTCCTGGCAACTTTTGGGGGGAGGGGGATGGAGGGGAAATTTTTCACCCCTTTTTCTGCTGAAGGAGCATTGTTCCCAGTTCTGTGGTTCCTGGCAAAGGCAGGATTCAGAAACACCTGTCCCAGGTGAAAAAGGCTGGCATAATTTTAGGATTCCAGCTCCTGTTTCTCCAGACCAGCTGGAGCTGGCAGCTTCTTCATGCTTGTTGTGCTTTCGTTTCACTGGATCCCAAAATGCTGTCCAGTAGACAGTAGGTTTGACCAGGTGAGAATTGAATGGGTTCCTATCGCTAGAAGTTCTTCCTGGCACTTTAATAACCCTCTGTCGGGTGCAACTGATCTCACAGATTGTTTTGCATTTCTATTGACTTTTATACTGAATTTATGTAATAAACATATATTGTTTTTACTTTGTGGCAAATTAAAATTTCATTCTGAGTAAATAATAAGCATGCTTACGTGTTAATTTCATTCATTTTCAATTTAAATAAATAAATGTCATATATGCATCTATGTAGTAAATGCACTGCACCCGAACTAACTTTTGCATTGTGCCCTACAGAGGGTTTAAAAAGTTTTGCTGGTGTGCTGGCCGAGTGGCATGTTGGTTAAGAGTTCACTTGGGACACCAGATCTGAGCAGCAGGGCCCCAGTTCAGATCCCACATTAGGGCCAGTGATGCTGCGCCCTCTACAACTAAGATAGTGAACAACAGCTCAACCTGGAGCTGGGCTGCTGTGAGTTGCCAGTGTCGGCGTAGGCAGCAGCCCCTGCTGCAGTGGGCTGCCATAAGCTACGGTGAGTGGCTGGCAGCCAGCGTGAGTGGCTGGCAGCCAGCGTGAGCTTCCAAGAGCTGCCGTGAGTGACCGTCCAGTGACTGGTGAACCATCTGCCTCACCCGGGAAGAGCGCAATGATAAGACCAACATGGGCCAGTGACGTGACGTCCTCTACAACTAGACTGAAGAACAAAAAGGACAGCAACTTGTCTGTTCCCCTTCCCCAATTCCCCAACACTGTTCCCCTCCCCCAATTCCCCAACACTGTTCCCCTCCCCCAATTCTCCAATAAAATCTTAAAGAAAAAAAATATGTTTCGCTGGAGAAGAAACAAAAGCAACCTGGTTGTAGGCATTTTCCTTGAAAGGAACCCCCCCCTACCCACCCTCCTGCCAAGAAAAAAAAAAAGATTGGATCATCAGCTCTGTTCTGATTCAGCACAAAAAGCCTACATTCATCAGGGTTGTAAATATAAGTATGAGTCTACCTTCTCCTAAAGATCAGCGAGGTTTAAAATGCTGGTTCAACCCAGGGGCTGAGGAAAGCGACAAAAGGAGCCATATCTAAAAATGAATCAATCCACCGATGCCCGTTCCAGGCATCCGCTGCAAAGGACATTGATTATGGTAGATGACAGACTCTTCTCCAAAGCCATGTTCTAAGGAATATAATTCTCCCCCCCTCCCTTTGTATAAGACAGGCCTTTACATAAAGTTTGTGGTGGGGGAAAAATTGCAAAATCGAGTGTGTTTGTTCAAAGAAACCAGGCGCAGTACTTAGATCATTCGGTTTTCAAAGAGGAAGTCAGGCAGGCGGGAAAGATGTCCTTGCAGGAGGAAGGTGCTGATAGATTGGGAGCACCTGACGGGCTGTGGCTGTGGGTGAGATGGTGAGAGGGGCCCGGTGACCAACGGGAACGGGCAGGCTGAGCTTCCAGGGAGCTTCTGGTCTAACAGGGCAGAGCGGGAGAATGTCACCAGAGAGGACAGTGAGCTACGGGTGCTTAAACCAAAGGGGCATCTGGGCTGGGCCAGGCCGGACTGCAGCAGCATCTGCCCAAGCGGTCAGTGTGGGGAAATCGTGAATGGGGTTGCTCTGTGATGCTGGTGAATCCTGGGAACTTCCTGAGGCAGGGAAGCCTTATGTTTTAATCTGCTTACATACTGCCAGGTGTACTCAGAAAGCTACCTCAATTAAAAAGAATTATACCTTTTAAATAGTAACAAGGAAGAACCAAAGATGGCTTCTTACAATCCTGGTTTAGGCCTGAACCGAAAGCCACTTGTTCTTTGGCCTGAATGAGCAAACTCTAATTAAAGGTCAGAGATTCCTGTGGCCCCTCGAAGCAGGAAAACCCATGACAAGTGAGCGACCCAGCAGTTACCTCTGAATGGGCTTATCGACGAAGGGGTCTCAGGCTGGGAACAACCCTCACTTGGAGGCCCTGGAATCATCTGGGGCTTTGGTGCCTCAGAATTGAAGGTTGTCCCATAACCCTTCTGCTTACTTTTTAACACCTTTGAGGAGTTTCATGATTAAATGTGTTCCACTTTCAGAAAACTTCAGAACAAGCTGTAAAAAGTAATTTGCAATTCCCCCTTTCTCCATATCTATGCCGAATGTGGTGTTTAATTACTCCATAATAGCTTTTTGTTCTGGTGACTTGCTACAAAAATAGACAAGTCCTTTATCATCATTAAACACCAGGATTAGTATTTTTTTATAAAAAATTAGGAATCAATTAAGTATCTTAAAAGGTTTGAAGAAAAATGGCAGAGAACCTTTTTCGAGATATGAAATTTTAAATACAATGCCTTGATATTTACAACAAATGGATTCATTCAAATGGTGTATATTTAAAGAGAAGTCAAGGCACTGAAATACTCATCTCTTTAAATCACCCAACAGCTCTTTAAGACAAGATCCTGGAGGGCTGCCAAATTAGACTCTGTAATGTATATTCCCCAGGAGGATGAACTCGCTGGTGTTTTTGCTCACGTTATTTCTGAGTCTATGGAATCTGTTTCATTGGTAACCTGTTTATTTTAACAGTTGCCAGAGTCCAACAGCAGGCTTGGAGAGTTTGACATAAAAGGGCAACACTCGTACCTTAATCTTCCCACCAGTTTGAATGATCAGGTATTTGTTGGTGAGAAGATAAACTGAGCCTTCGAAGAAGAAAAAGATAGGTTTGCCTTCTCCTCTGTCCTTGACTGCCATCTGCATACCAGGGTCCCGATTTGACCCCAGTAATAACACCTACTGCTCCTCTGTAGACACTGCCACATTTTAAGGAAATCCTTTGGCCGGAGTCCTGTTGGCAAAGGAAGTGAGGTTGATTCACAACTCCGTTGAATTCGTTTTCAATAAGCCTGGGTGCCCCGGTCTTGAGTTAGGTGTTGTGGAAATGTGAAGTAATGCCTGTCACACAGCATTAGCTTTTATATTGTAGTTAGAAGTTAAATTTATGGGTATATTCCCACAGATTCGTTTTCTTTGCTAAGCAGGTGAGTTGGGAAAAGGTTGGCAGCTGTTTTTAGTTAAGACAAAGGTCTCCAATTTGGAAAGGGAAAAGGGGAATACTTTTTAAGACTGGGAAATAAACGCAGTGTTTAATCAAGGGAGCATTCACCACGAGAAGCTTGCACTTTGATTCACCTAACACCTATGCACCGAGAAAAAAAAGCTTTATATAAATAATATCATTTGACTCCACTTTGAGGTCCAAGTTGATCTTAGGACTAGTTATTGCCATGCTTTGTAGGATACAAAAGTACCTTTGCTGCAGTGTGTACAAATTTATAACTTCAAATTATGACATTTTAGAGGTAGATGTGGTTTTAGCAATTGTTCAGTTCAACGTCATCATTTCAGACATGAGAGGATTGAGGCCTGGGAAGTTTCAGCAACTTGACTCATGTCACAGAGCCAGCTAGTGAACAGGCTGGGATGGGAAAGCTAGGCTCTCAATTGTACTTCCTGACGCTTGGAACAGTCGCAAGGACCAGTTTTGTGCCTGGCTGGTCCCCATCTCAGGGACCCATCGGCTGTGGCTAATCCCCATATCTCTTTCAGGAAGTCCCTTAAAAACACAGCTGTGAACATTTTACTTCCCCACTCAGAAGGCTTCATGGCTCCCCATGGAATGCATTTAAAATATATATAAGGGCATTTTTAAAATAGGAAATGAAATCCTAGCTTTCCTTAACATCATGTTCTGTCTTTCCCAATCTGTTATCTAGCCCAGGCCTACCTTTTCTGCTTTCCTCTAAGAGCAGTAAGATGCCCCATGCATGCAGAGGTGTTCTGTGTGTCCGCCTCCCTATGTTTTCCTGCTGCTTCTGCGTTGAGTGGACCGCCTCTCCATAGCTCACTGAAATAATGGCTGTGGCCGCTGCTTATTTTGGTAACATTTTCCTGCTGAGCTTTGAGGAAATACTTATTTTCTGTCTTGTGTTATAATTGTGTGTGTGTGTGTGTGTGTGTGTGCATGTGTGTGCGTGCACATGAGAGTGTGCATGCCTAATTTCTCTAGTAGAGGGGCTCTGGTCTGTTTATATGCTTGACCTCTGTCTAGTAGTTGCTCAATAAATATTTCTAGAGTTGAAACCAGGCTTGTTTATATCCCCAAGAACTCTTCCCTTAACTAGCTGGGGAAGCTAGATTTCAACTGAGAATTGACATACAGCAGTCTTTGTATAGATGTGTGTATTCATTACAGCACTTTTCCAGAAACTATTGGGGAGCAGATAGTTTCCATCTTGGGAGGCCAGGCAGTAGAGTGAGAACTTGGACTTTGGCATGAGAGGGACCTGAGTTTGAATCCAGCTCCTTCGTTTACCATCACTGTGATCTTGAGGATGTTCTCAGTCTCAGCTTCCTCATCTCTAAAATGGGATAATAATATTCATATTTCAGGGATACCGTAAGGACTAAATCAGAAAATACACATGAAGTGCTTGGGCTAGGGTGGGTACTCAGGAAACGGTGGTAAGAACCATCGAGATGTATCAGGAATCACTTTGGTTAGGAACCATGCTTTAGACGATTTGTAAGTCCTTGATTATCCTATTTGCCATTGGATGATGCCCTTTGGGTAGATGAGATTAAACATCGAGACATCAAGGAAGTTGACCTGTGGGTGGGTGACGTCTCCCTCGGATGGATGGTTGGGTAATGTACAAAATGACCAAAAGAAGCTCCTTGGGAATTGTGAGTCAAAGACACAGCTAGGGATTTGCTCCTAGATTTTCAGGGAAACCTGGGGAAAGGGCAGCTTCCCAACGGGTCTGGGTGGGGCTGTCTGACACTGGAGCAGATATTTGCATCAGTGAGAGCTGGTTAAGATAAACTATCATCTCATCCTTAAGGAAGAGAAGAGAGGGAGAGGGACACCCACCAGCCCCTCCCACTGCTCATCCCTCCATCATGAACTGTGCCTCAACCGTGTCCAGGCGCTTACATACTTGTTTAAAACGGGTATATAATAGGGGGAAGGACAGTCCTACAGCTGGTTATCTGTACGGAAGCATCACAGGTCCCTGTTTTAAGCTAGGAGAGGAGCCAGCTCCTCACCTTTATGAGTCACTCCAAGTATCAATCTGCATTGAACACATCATGCCGACACTAAGGGGGGCTGGGGAGGGGCGGAGTCTTAGGAGCAAGCGTCTGAGCACACTACCCTTCACTTCCCTAATCTCTTTCCATATGAGGAGAGGTCTGGCTGATTCTGTTGCTGGTGCTGAGTGGGCCCCAAACGAACAGAGACCGAGGATTCTGTAGGGCCCCGAGCTTAGGAAACCAACCCTGAGTGCTGGCTCCTTCTGTGTCGTCCAATGCTTTGATGCATTTGTACTTGCAGTCCCCTCTTAGAATGGGTCGATCCATAAAAGGACTTGAGCTTTCTTTTGGATAGAATTGCCTAGCTGGGTGAGCTGGCTGTCCCGACTGTGTCATCACTGCCTTGTCACTTAGCCTCCTTGCCTGGCCGTCCTACTGTTTGGTTGTGTGAAACTAGTGTCTTAGTTTTCTGTTGCGTCGTAACACATTACCCCAAACTTAGTGGCTTCCCCAGTGGAAGTTCACTGTCTGACTGTTCTGTAGGTCAGAAGTGTGGGTCTTACTCAGCGAAAATCAGGGATCCGCAATGGGGTGGCCTCTCTGGAGACTCTTAAGGGAAAAGGCGTTTCCTTGCCTTTTCCAGCTTCTGGAGACCACCTACATTTCTTGGCTCCTGGCTCCCTTCCTCCATCTTCAAAGTCATCAAAATAGCATCACACTGACCTTTTTTTCCTGTTCCAACGTCTCTCCAGGGAAAGGCTTGCTGCTTTGTGAAATTCATGTGCTTTGAATTGGCCCACCAAGAAAATGCAGGAAAATCTCCCCGTCTTAAGACCCTTAAGTTAATCATATCTGCAAAGTCCCTTTTGCTGTGTAGGGTGACATAGTCCCGGGTCCCAGGGATTAGAACATGGACATCTCTGGGGGGCCACTATTGAGACCACTGTAGCCAGAGATGGAGCAGGGGTGGTGCCCTTGGTCATCCTTTGAAGCCACCCTGACTTCTTAGGAGTATCTGGCTGGGAGAGGAGTGAGGCACCTTCAACTCTCTTCATCAGAGGCCTCCAGACTTTTGGTGGCCTGCAGTGCTATTTCTATCATAATTCCGTTAACTTTCCAAATTACACCACCCAGGGCTCTGTAAGCCAGCCACATGCTCACTGACGGCCAGGCCTGGGAGATAATGGGGGTGGTGGGAGGAGAGTGGAAAAGGGCACCTTTGATTACTTAGGCCCAGAAACAGCCCATCTAGAAATAGCCACGTTACAGTCCGTTCTTTGGAAACTCCAAGTCCAGGTACATTTTGGAACAACTGCTATAATTTGAAGACGGACCAAGCCACAGACTAGCCCCAGAGATGAGCTTTGTTTTTGTTGTTGTTGTTTTGTTTTGTTTTTTTAATTGGGGGAATTGGGGGATGGGAACAGCGCTGGGGAATTGGGGAAGGGGAATAGACAAGTTGCTGTCGTTTTGTTCTTCAATCTAGTTGTGGAGGATGTTGCTTCACTGGCCCAAGTTGGCACCATCATTGCGCTCTTCCCGGGCGAGGCA
>NW_017731661.1:1860424-1895705 GCF_001890085.2 Hipposideros armiger | reverse complement strand
TCTTAGCTGTGGAGGGCAGTGTCACTGGCCCTCATATGTGGGATCCGAACCGGGGCCCTCTGGCATCCCAAGCGAGTTCTTAACCATCGCGCCACTCCGCCGGCCCGGGCTTTATTCTTGACAGCACACTTGGCCCCAGACACAGGCCCTTTAAAATAACGTGATAGGCACTTCCTGAGGAACACCCTAGAGGGCAGAGGTTGTGGTATATTCATCTTTGTATATGCTCAGCATTGGGCACCATGCTGGCCTGCCCTCAGTGCTAGAACAAGCTGGTGCACGGCATGTTCCCCTGTCTCTAAGCACATAGAGGAAATGGGTCAGGTGTAACAGGACACGGAATTAAGCACTGTGTTTCCCACTTCTCCCCAGTGCAGACCCAGAAGAGATTAAGGATCCAGACATGTTTTGTCTCTGCTTCCGTTAATGCGCGAAATGGAGGCAGTTAAGTCAATGAAACCGTCTTCTGTTTCAGGTTCCTGGAGAGTCTGAACAAAAGTAGGTTCAGGAATTTGAGAGTATCTTGGTTGAGGAGGCAGGAGTCTAGTTCATACATCTTTTTTTTTTTTTTTTAATCACCCTAACCTTCCATTGCCTCCGCACATAGCAGGCAGTAGTGCTGTGAGATGAAAGGATGACAGTATAGCTCAGTGTTTATTAAGGATGTTAGCTTTGGAACTGGAATGGTGGCTGGGCTACGTTATTTCATGTCCAAACCACGCTTTCTTAACTGCATGCAGGGAGTGGGAGTGAAAGGCTCAGTGGACAGCTCTTTGGGCGTTCGTTGGGTAAAGAAAAAGCAACCAGATGTGTCGGTAGGGGTCTCGGCCCTGCTACTCTGTGATAATCTCTTTATCTCCAGCGTCTGCCGCATCCAAGGTCCATTTCTGTTTCTTCTCGTGGGGCACAGACTTTTCTCTGGATATTTTCACAAAGCTTCAGCAGAGCGAAAGTGTAGAGCTTGGTCCTGTTCTCATTGCCCTGGACATGGAGATCAAAGAGGACCCCAGCGAAGGAGAAGCAGAAATTTCCCTAAATAAGTCAGGGTTCCCAAGTGGGTGGTGAAGGGGGAGACCCTCGCAGATGACATGCAAAGCCCCTTCTAGATAAAACCCCTTTGAGGAGAAGTTTTCTTTTTGTGAACAGTGGTCTATCGTCTCAGTCTGATCTTTAATCATTTTTCAAAAGGCAACCCTTTTGATCGTGATTTTTCAAGAGTTCACAGAGGAAGTTTCCCGGGACTGCCTTATTTGGGGAACATTTGTGCTTTGTGAAGGCTGGGGCATGCCAATATTTGAAAGGCCATGCGGAGAGCATCTTCAACTCTAGTCCAAGGGACCAATTGGCAGAGGGCAGCAAACAAGGAACCTTTTGTGCGTCCTAAATTGCCGAGCAGCAGGCATTTTATAACTGCTGAGTGGACTTCAAAGTTAATTACCATTTAGAAGTCTGCATAACATAATCCCCCCAAACACTGGGGCTCAGGAAAGTTTTCATGATTTATTTATGTTTAAAAATCTGAACCCGTACTACCTGACAGAAATAGCATGTGAGCTACACAGGAAATTTAAATGTTCTAGTGCCACATTCAAAACGTTAAAAAGCACGGGTGATGTTGATTTTAATCACCTTTCATTTCACTTAATGTATCCCAAACATTTAAGTGTGTAATTCAATATAAACAATTATTAATGAAATAGTTTGCTTTTTTCCCTTTGGAATCCGGTATCTATTTTATCCTCAGAACACATCTCAGTTCAGACCGACTACGTTCAAGTGCTCAGCAGCCACCCATAGCTAGGTGTGGATGGACGCACTAGGCAGAGATGATGTTGCATTTCATCTGCACTTGGTTTCTCAGTGCCCAGTGTGGTGCCAGCACCTGAGCATGGTTCTTTAGATGTGTTCATAGCATGAAGACCTGGATACAGTTATGAGAGATTGGCTCGCCCAGCTGTGGCCCAGAGAGGTGCAGAGGTTGACACTGCTAGTCATTAGAAATGTAGTCATGACCCGGGACTCTTTTTTATTTTTCTTCAAACAGCTTTACTGATACTAAGTCACATATCCTACAGTTCACCCACTTAAAGTGTACAGTTCAGGGGTTTTTAGTATATTCACGCGGCCGTACATCCATCAGACAATCAATTTCAGGACATTTTCATTATCCCAAGAAGAAACCCTGCACCCCTCAGCTGTCATCACCTCCCTATCCCCTCATCTCCTCCAGCCCGAGGCAACTATTGATGTATTTTTGGTCTCTAGCTTTGCCTATTTTGGACATTGCATAAAAGTGGAACAATACACTATGTGGTCCCTTGTGACTGGCTTCTTTCACGTGGTATAATGTTATAAAGGCTCATCCATATTGTCATACTTCATTTCTTTTTATTGCCAAATAAGGTCCCATTGTGTGGATAGACCACATTTTATTTTTGCATTCATCAGTTGATGGACATTTGGGTGGTTTCCACTTTTTGGTTATTATGAATACTGCTGTGAGCATTTGTGTACAAGTTTTTGTGTGGACATATGTTTTCCTTTCTTTGGGGTATTTGCCTAGGAGTGGGACTGTTGCATCATATGGTAACTCTGTAGTTAACCACTCGAGGACCTGCCAGACTGTTTTCCAAAGTGGCTGCACCATTTTACAGTCCCATCAACAGTATATGAAGGTTCTGATTTCTCCAGGTCTTGGCCAACCCTTGTTATTAACTGTCATTTTGATGGTAGCCATCCTAGTGGGTGTGAAGTGGAATCTCATTGTGATTTTGATGTGCATTGCCCTGATGACTAACGATGCTTAGCATCTTACCACGTGGTTGTTGGCTATTTGTATGTCTTCTTTGGAGAAATGTCTATTCATATTCTTTGCCCATTTTATAATTGGGTTATATGTCTTTTTATTTTTGAGTTGTGATAGTTCTTTATATAGGCCAGGTACGAGTGCTTTATCAGATATATGATTTACAATTATTTTATATAATTCTGTGGGTTGTCTTTTCATTTTCTTGATGGTGCCCTTTGAAGCACAAAAGTTTTTTATTTTGATTATGTTCAGTTCATCTAGTTTTTTCTTTCATTGCTTGTGCTTTTGATGGCATATTTAAGAAACTATTGGCTAATCCAAAGTCACAAATACTTATACCTCATTTTCTTTTAAGAGTTTTATGGTTTCAGCTCTTTGGTCTATTTTGAATTAATTTTGTATATGGTGTGAGATAAGGATCCAATTTAATCCTTTTGCATGTGGATATTTAGTCATCCCAGCACCACTAGTTAAAAATATTTTCCCCTATGGAATTGCCTTATCAAAATGTACTTGATCACAAATGTGAGGGTTTATTTCAGGACTCTCAATCCTATTTCATTGATCTATATGTCTATCCTTTATACTTCATACCTCCCTGTCTTGATTACTGTAGCTTTGTAGTAAGTTTTTAAATCAGAAAGTGAGAGTCCTCTAACTTTGTTCTTTTTCAAGATTGATTTGGCTATTCAAGACTCCTTGAGATTCCATATGAATTTTAGGACCAGCTTGCTAATTTCTGCAAAGGAAACTGGAATTTTGATAGGATATGTGTTGAATATGTTTGGGGGGTATTTCCATTTTAACAGTATTATGTCTCCTGATTTGTGAATAGGACTCAGTTCCCAATTTAGTTCCTTTTCTACTCTTCCACAGAGCGACATCATTGTACTTTGTGAAACTTTGCAAAAAAGACCCGATCTCTGTCAGTTACCTGATAATTCAGAGAATAGTAGGTTGTTAGATCTAGAGGGAAAATGAGCAGCGTAGTTCAATCACCTTTGATGAGCTGGAAGAATCAGATGTGCAGGAAACTTACTCAGGAATAGGAACCTAAAATGCACAAACTTAAAAACCCCAGTGATGCATTACATGTAGAGTATTTATTATAATTTGTATCTTTGGCTACTATATATTATTAACACCCAGTTCCATGAGCTCATTTTCCCAACATTTAATTATGACAAATTTTAAACATAAGAAAAATGGAAAGAACTATATAATAAATACCCAAATACCCACTGACTGGATTCTACAGTTAATATTTTACTATATTTGCTTTATCACCTCCTCCCCCCTCCTACTCACCTATGCCTCTATTAAGTTATGTTATTTTTAATTACTTCAAAGTAAGTTGCTGGCATTAGCACACTTCATTACTAAACAATTCAAACACTTCAGCATTAATTAGAATTCAATATTTATTGATATATTTTACTGTGGTGAAATGTGAAATTCTTAAGTGTACCATTTGTGAGCCTTGACAAATACATATACTGTATAAGCTAAACCCTTATGAAAACAGAGAATATTGCCATCACCCCTCAGTGTTCCCTTATTTTCTATTTTAGTCAGTTCCACCCCTTCTTCCCAGGTCCCCAGAGGCAACTAATTGTCTGTTTTTTTCACCATAGATCAATTTGCCTGTTCCAGTTCATCGTATTAATAAAAACACATAGTATGTACTCTTTTGTGTAAAGTCTCTTTGCACTCAGCATACTATTAATGAGATTCATTTGTGTTGTATATATAACTATTTCTGTTCTTCTATATTGTTGAGTAGTATTCCTTGGTATGAATATACTTAAGTTTGTTTATTCTCCTGTTGATGGCCACCTGGGCAATTTCTGTTATGAACATTTGTTTACAAGTCATTTTTGTGGATATGTGTTTTCATTTCTCTTGAGTGAATATCTAGGAGCAAAACTGCTAGATCATGGTACAGGTCTCTGTTTAGTTTTATAAGACATTTCTAGACCTTTTTTCAAAGTCAGGCCAGTTCAGACTACCACTAACAATGAATGAGAGTGTCAGTTGCTGTTTATTCTCACCAGCATTTGGTGGTGTGAGTCTTTCATTTTAGCCCTTCTGGGGAGTGTATAGTGATATATTATTGTGGTTTTAATTTACATGTCCTTTATGATTCATGATGGTGGACACTTTTTAAATGGCTTATTGATCGTTTGTATATCTTTGTTTGTGAAGAGTCTGTTTATATATATTGCACATTTAAAAAGTTGGGTTGTCTTTTTATTAGTGAGTTGAAGGAGCTCTTTATATGTTCTGGATACCAGACCTTTGTTAGATATAGGTTTTGTGAATATTTGTTCCCCAAAATAGCTAGTTGATTCACTTTCCCAATGGTGTTTTTTATTGAGCACACATTTTTAATGTTGATAATTGTTTTTCTTTTATTCCTATTGCTTTCAGTTTACTGTCTAAAAAACCACTTCCAAGTCACATTTTCTTATGTTTAAAAAAAAAAGTTATAGTTTTAGCATGTATGTATAGGTCTGTGACCTAAACATTAATTCATTAGATGTATGGTGTGAGGTAGGAATCTAAGTTTGTTTTGCTCTATATGAGGTGTTCCAGTAGCATTTGTTGAAGAGGCTTGCCTTTCCCCGTTGGACTGCATTGGTTCCTTTGTCAAAATCACATGATTGTAAAACTGCATGTCTGTTTCTGGGTCCTATTCTGCTCCATTGATCTGCTTGTCTGTCAGTGACACTGCCTTGATTACTGTAGTTTTATTTGTATGTCTTGAAGTCGAGTAGTCAGCCCTCCGACTTTGCTCTTCTTTTTCAAGATAGGTTTGGCTAGTCTAGATTCTTATATATATATTTTTATTGTTTTAGAATTGGCTTGTCATTTCCTGCAAAATGTGTATGGAATTACTATTGGGATTGTGTTGAATCTATTGATTAATTTGGAAAGAACCAGTATCTTAACAATGTTGAGTCATCTAGTATGTGAATATGGCACAGATCTCCAACTAGGGCTTCTTCAGTTTCCCATGAGCCCATTTTATTTTTTCTGACTCACCTGTCCTGTCTCTCATTTCTACCTTTTGAGTCTACAGAGCAATGACAAGGAGGGTGTGCCCTGTGGTCAGATTGCCTGTGGGAGGTTTGGCAAATTAACTTATTGGTAAAATGAGGATGAGAACGATATCTACTTCATAGAGTTTGGGGAGGCATTATAAGAAATATTTAAGTAAAGCCCTAAGACATTAAGGCTTGATAAATGCTGGCTTTGTTTAGGACTGTCCTTTGTGATCCAGCTCAGATTGTACCTGGTCCATGAAGACTGCTCAGAGCCCAATCACTGATATTTTTCTCTTCCTCACTGTACTGTTTTCCTCTCCATGTCAAATTTAGCACTTTGGCCCTGAGTGTGTCTGACTCTCTTTTTTATTATAAGTTCTTTGACTGAAGGGTCTGGATTTTAGCTTCTTTTGGGTCCATTAATTGCTCGTTATAGTGTATCAGCTCCAATGGACACTAGCAAAGCATCAGAAAATTTAATTTTATTTCTTCAGAGTGTGAGCACATCCACTATCTTATCTTTAACTCAAAGAAGTAAAAATAGGCTTTAACTTCAATTATAGGTGATAAAACGAAGGTGCCTCAGGAGAGACTAAGCTACCAGCGATAGCCAGATAGGGCAGAGGTAGAACTAGAACCCAGCTCTCTGGACTTGAAGAATAATTTTTCAAGCCATGATGCTTGAAAAAAAAATACATGTGTGTGTATCCTGCTTAAAACATCTTAAGCTCTGTAGGATACTGGGATCCTTTTTTTCTTTTTTCAGGGCAAGCCAGCTGCACAAATCCTTCATGAGAATGACATTTACATTTCATGACTGTGTTGAGCCACTGAATAATATCATACAGGTTTAAAAGAAACTTAAACTGCAGAATGAATTTCCCCTTCAGTGTTTGAAAAGGTGCTCAGTAGGGTATGATCCGTGGTAACCAGATTTACTGCTAGCTGGCGCTTCTTCACAAGGATGAAGATTTGCAACTGCACGGGGTGTCTGTAAAGTGTCCTCAGCTCTCTCCATGCTCTGTCCCTTTGAAATGCCTGGCTTCATTGTTGAAGGGCCCAGCCCAGTGTGTGGTCCTGTCATGCTTAGCCATGGCGTGGGGTGATGGAGAGAGCAGTGTCATATTAGCTACCGAGCATGTGAGTGGGATGACTGTAAAAAATGAATTGCCTTCCAGGAGAAAAACCCATGCTCTGAAAGATTCATAAGCGAGCCCATAGTTCACATTTAATTACTTGCTCTCAACTACCTCTGAAAAATACCAGCACTTCTTACCTGATATCAAGTGTGGGGTAATATCTGTAGGGTTTATTGTTTGTTCATGTGATAAACATCGATCCTGTTTCCAAAGGAACAGATATGATTAGGAGAGAATGACCAGCAGACTCGGGGATATTTCACTTCACTCCTCTGATTTTTCGTTTTTGATTCCACGCAAGTACATTTTACTCATCGTAACAAGCATAGTGGCCAGGGTGCCCCAGAATGTTGTTGATCTTAACTATATCCTAAACCGTGATTTCTCACAAGCCTCTGTCCAAATGACCTGTTTTTCATTACGTGCCTTCTATGTGTCAGGCGCTGTGTTAAGTCCTTTTGAGTTTGACCTCTTTAATCCCCCCAACAGCATCTGTAACTCAGATGGAGATGCTGACTTAGGGCATCTCACTTTTTTATTAATTAGTAACTTTTTAAATTAATTGTTATTAATATTAAAATGTGCCTACTCTGCTCTAATGTTCTACCCTGGACTTTGGGACTACAAGGGACAACACATCTCTGGTATCATGGTGCTTTCAGCTTAGTTGGAGAGAAAGAGAGAGAAAATTATAAGTGGACATTAGTGTGCCATAAAGTTGTGCACGTGACTTGGGAGTTTATAGCAGAGGTCCTCGTAAAGGATCCTGGGGGTGGTCGCTATAGAACTTTAGAACCAGATGGGAATGCAGAGACTGTCTAGTCCAGGGGGTTCGGCAAACTGCGGCTCGCGAGCCACATGTGGCTCTTTGGTACGTACATGTGGCTCTGAAGTCAAATTGAAAATGAAAATAAAACTATCATAGTTTCATTTATAAAATTTTTAAAGGATGTTATTCACATAATGGTGATTTCATTTGTTTTATGGCTTTCAAGTAATTTTTAAATTGTTGTGAGGGACAGGATTGGCTCTGCCATCTCAGAAGTTTGCTGACCCCTGGCCTAGTCAACCCACTTTGAAACCCAGAGTGCTTAAACAATTGGCTCTTGTTTATTCAAGGGGTTTGTGGAGAGTCTGGCCAGAACCTGTACCTCCTGAAACTGAGGTCAGGCCAGAGTGGATCACGTGACCAAACCTCCTCCTTGAAGACTTGGCCAATTTGCCAAAATGTATTTGCTCCCAGATCATTCTCATCAGCAAAGCTTGATGTTGGGGGCAGCTTCTCCGAACTCAGACTTTAATTGTCTCTGGCTCCTGGAAGCTCTCCTGATAGTAATTTGTGCCAAGCTTTCAGAATAATGATGATGACCATTGTCTTATGTTTACTTTCAAGTTGTCCATCCCGGTAATGATCACCTGGCAAACAGAGAGTTTTATTCTGCTGGACATTTGTAAATACCTAATTTGAATTTAGCAGACTGGGTAACCAACCGTATTAAAACCTGGATCTCAAAGACCTGCCCGAGAAACATGCATGCGTTAAAACTAATCGGCAGACTGGGAAATGAAGATGAAAGAGCACCTTGTAGGAAGTGTATGTTGGGGGGGGGGCGCATATAGTAATTGATTCAAGAATGCCCCGTAACCTTAAAGGCTTCATCTGGTTTATAATTTATCTGTAATGGGAAAAATGCTTTACCACTGAGATACTATCTTGGGATAAATCTGAAATCACCAGCTGTATTATGGATGTGTTTGTGGTTGTATGTGAATTGCAGGGAATGACATTTTTTTTCTGTGGATGTAATTTAGTGTGGATAAGATGACAAATAAGCTATAGGCAGTAAGAGCCCATTTGGTATAATGTGTGTGATTTTAAACTTGAAACCATCATGTTTTAGAACTGGAAGAGACCTTAGAGATCATCTAGGACAAATCAGTTTTCAGATAAAGGAAATGAGTCCCTGAGAAGATGAGCACCTTTCCCTATGATGCCAACTAGAAGCCAGATATTTAAGACTGTTGGGTTTGGAGACTTTGTAGGACATGGGGCTTAACAGCCATAGAATCACTTTTTGTATTTTACCATTAGTGGTTTTATGTCATTGCTAATCAAAGCTATAACTGATTTCTTCTAGAAGATGGACCAATTGTTTAGCCTTTTGCATATGTGGATGCAAAAAAGACTTTCTGTGACTCCTAATTAATACTCAATTGCATAAGTTTAGGGAAACTAGAATAAAATTATTTGTCAACCTCTTCTTTTGTTTAAGCTATTAATGTGGCTCCTAGTGATTTCTCAGTTAGCTGATTTAAAAGAATTCAGAGAAAGTCATGTATGCTGTTCTTTTCAAAGAAAAACACTAGGATTGAGTTAATACAGTTTCATATCAGAGAGGTTTTAATAATGCAGTCTGAAGTATTTGTACACGAATTCATTAAGCCCAGATTAGTCTTATTATAATTACTCAAAAAGTAATTCAATTGAAGAGAAAACATTGTAAATGGATATAAAATACACTGTTAGCTGGGAAGCCATACTGTTCTCCTTTATCAGCTCCATAAAGTACTAGCAGATTTGAACATCACTTTCACAGTATACAGAATGCAATCATAAAAAGTATTGTTCCTAAATCTACTTTTTTATGTTCTTTCAGTAGTTAAGAGCTTTACCCCTCTGTGCTACAAATGAGATATACTAGGGATGGAATGTCATAAAAATGTTAGGGACTTATTAGCTCACGTCCCTTGCACTGCTTTTCTACATCGGTGTAGGCTGATGAGTTATAAGCAGATGGCCTAAGAATTATGCTGGTAGAAGCTTACCTAGAAAATGTAGCAGGAAGATACTTCAGGGCTTTAAAAAAATGTTTTTTTTCTGAAAAATAAAAGACATTTACTGAATGCCAGATGCCTTCAAAGGTGTGACAATGACAGGCAAAGTATTAGTCTTTGTTTCTAATGTGATAAAAGGTGAGGGGAGGCCAGGAGCATGGAAGATGATAGACCTTTCCCCGGCCTGCATCCAAAACGAGACAGAGAAGTAAAAGGAGAGAGATAGACAAGGCCTCCCCGCATTAAAGAATGGGTTCATTTTGGGCACCGAGGGCTGGAACCTGGAGTCCTTCAGAGAGTCTCCCTGGGCTCTCTGTTCAGTGTGCGTGCGCTGCCTGAATGTCCCTGCAGGAAGTGGGAGGGCCATGGATGTTGGCTGTCTGAGCTGTCTTGCTGTGGAGACACAGGAAGCTAATCACAGCCCCCGTGTGTGGTGCCATGGAGGCCACATAGCGACTCTGGAGGAGCCCTTGACGCTGGCTGTGCTCCAGGAGAGCGCAGACCTGCACCCGGACAGGGACAGGAAGGGGCTCCAATTAAGTGGTTTGTTGTGTTCAAACTTTAATTTATTTAATGAAGTAGCAGAACCCTTTTCTCAGACAAATCCTTCATAGAACGGTACCGAGTAGAGGTTTTCAATTTAGCTGCCCCCGTGCTGTCTTCTCTACCTGTTTTGAGCCCTAGGCTCCTAGGCAGCATGACTTGAAACACTGATCAAAGCCCAGGGCAGGGCTGGGTGAGCTCCTCACACATGATGGCTGTGAGCAATAATGACAGGTCCAGAGGAGACAGGCAGTGTCAGAGGCGTGAGTGGTGCCGAAAATAAAGGCTGAGCCCTGGATTTCTGGAACCTCTAATCACAGTCCCTTAGATCATTGATGTTTGAAGATAGGATGTCATTGGATCTCTGATTTCTCAAAGATGAAAAATAATTCATTTATAAGGTACTATCGGAGAATTGCTTTAGAGTTTCTTAATGGCACATAGCAACATGGTGACAAGAAGAAATGAAAACGATCATTTTATTTTAATGGATTTCCTCTTATGATACGTTTACAGCCTATAGAAAGTCACAGAGGTTTTTCAAATAGTGGGTAATCAATAAATATTTGTTGACTAATGCTACAATTCAAGGTGGTCTTTCTGAGTAGTAGTTACTGTGCACTCTTATATGCATTGCCTCATTTATCTCTGTGGCAATTTATGAGGTAACACTAAAATTATCTATTGTTATCATCTCATGTTGCTGATGAGAAAAGCAAGGCTTGGGGAGGGTCAGTCATTTGCCTAAGATCACACAGCCAGATGTGGGACCAGCTCTGACTCAGGGCCTGAGTTCTCGACTACCTTGTTCTATTGCTTATTCTTAAAATAACATTAATTTTCACTTATCAACCATATACCGTAAACCAGCAACCAGGTGCTGAATGAGGGCTTTGTATATATGATCTTGGTTGTTCTCATGAATTCTGAAAGATGAGCTTTATTATCTCCATTCTCTAAATGAAGAAACTGAGACTCACAGGGGTTAAATCGCTAGCCCACAATGGCTAAGACGGTGAACTGGCAAGGATCGGAGCCCAGTATTATCTGAATCCAAAGTCCACATGCTCTGTGCTGATTAAATGATCCATCTTGATCCTCATGATATCCCTATGGTAGGGAAAACACTTAGCTCTACCATCCCCGTTTTATAGCTAAGAACATAGGCTACAAGAGGTTTCACCGCAGCTTTCCACCTCATGAGTCGTTGGGACCCAATCTTAGGTCGGTCATGGAATCTGGTGGCCACAATCATGCGATGACATGGCACTGGATCGTGTTGCGGAGAGAAGTTAATCCTGCCCTCCTTGGGACTCCCACCTGCCATTTTTGGACTTAGGCATTGTCAGTTTGAAGTAGGACCACTCTGGAGTGGTGGCATTAACAAGAGGGGAGGCCCCGCTTTTCAGCATAGCAAAGGGAGAATGCACTTCATTCACAGAGATTTGCAGGACACAAAATCACAGGCTAAATTCTAGTTACTCTCCATATCCATGTATAGAGCTTGCTGGGTTTTGAAAATTGGCAAGGAGGCAGCCTAGCCCATCTTCAAATTGACTTTGCTTAACAGTGACCATGACCCCACTCAAGGAAGCAGCGTTTACGCCAGCTGTTCCCTACATCTCTTCCTTTGCCCCAGGTTAGTTGGGTCCCAGTAAAATTTACAGTCCTTTACTGTCAAAGCACTTGTACTTGAAAGAGAATTTTCTTTCTGTAGCTCAAACCACAGGAGGACTCACAAGACAGCTGTCTCCCCAGGTGAGACTTTTTAAATGGGAGTTAAGTGCATGCATTTTCAAGAAACTAAACTCCCCTCATATATAATTTAACCTAGGAAAGAAAGCAAAATTGAGAGAGTCGTAGGATTACATTGTGTGAGAACTAGTAGCTTTACTTCCCCCAGTCTTATGGAAGTCATGCACACTTTCACTGTTTGGATATGCCAAAGTGTGATACTGTAATAAGAGTGAGAGCTTCTCTAACCATAGTTATGGACTGGGGATTGAAATAGTAAATTATTCTTAGCAGACTGAATGGGCAATAAGACTGCCATCCAGTTCTGCTCATAAAACAAAGCAATAGATAAATAAAGGAGAGCCAACTCACTTAACCTGCGTGACTCTGTGCACTGCTAATTATTAACCCCGCGCACACGAGAGGGGTTCACCCAGAGTGTAGTTAAATCATTTTTAATAGAGGTAAACACTGGCCATGTGGATGAGCAGCACTCAGGAAAGTTTTTAATCAGCAACGTTTAGGAATTGCCCGGTCTAATTGCTATAACTTATTAATAATAATAAATAATCTAGTCTTTTTATGGCCCCTGTCTCTGGAGGACTCAGTGCATGAAAGATCTCTGGGGTGTGAATCTCTTAATAGCGATGGGGGAGGAGAGCAAATATCCTTGATGCTCGGTCCTCGTTGAGGAAACTGGTCACTGAGGCTTAACTGAGTTCCTTCTTTCTTATTTTCTTCTTCCCACTTCTGAGTCACCATCTTATACATGACCCTTCATCTATCTATAGGACCAGAATGGCTCCAGGGGTTGGGGGTGGGGCCGGAGGACAAGCTTTCTTTGTTCCCCGTGAAGGACTCGGGTTTGAGGCTTTCTTCCTTGGGAAGTAAGAGCAGAGCTTTGTCTGAAGGAGTTCATTTCCTCACAAGTGTCCCTGGAGTCCTTTGGGCTGGATCTGATGTGGCGAGGGTGGTCACTGAAAGCTTCCAACTCTGCACTTGTGTGATTTCCAATTCCTGGGAGAGCAGACAAGATGGCGCTGAGCCTCAGTCACAGAGTGATTCTCCCCAGCTGCTGATGGGGAAAAATGTGTAAATTATCTAACTCAACCTTCCCAACACCAGCATTGTGGGTATTGAAAAATATCCCCAGGTCATTAATAAGGAAATGCAAGCTCAGAGAGTATAAGTGATTGACTCCCAAATAATTTTTAGTGGTTGGTTAGACTGAAAGAATATCACCCTCATATTTGAGGCCCTTTGATTTTACAGTGACTAGTCCCTATATGGTTTGGGAGATGGGGGTGGTGGCCATAAACACCAGCATAGAAGTATTTCTGTGGCTAATACCGTCTGAGGTCCACAGTTTGGGGGCAGGAATAAAAGGTAGCCAAACAGCACAGCATTTACCTTCTTCTCACCTCCTTTCTGTTCTTCTGGCTATAAGTCATTTGAGCCTGAACCTGAGCCTGGATGGGCGGTTTGAGTCTGGAAAAGTGAAATTTTAAAGAAAGTACCCAAGTCACTATTATACAGAGAAAATAACTAAATAATGCTAAGAACCAAACGATTTATGCCGCAGACTACAAAAGACATAAATTTAGAGTGTAAATTGCAAGATAACTCATGGGCAAAATTGTTGCAATATTTATATTAGTGTTTATTAAAATTTACATTTGAATATAAAGGTGCAAAATGGAAATGAAGCTGAAAAGAGGTTCTTTTTAAAAAAACTAAAAATAGCTTATATGAAAATCAAAGAGTATTTTGTGGAATAGAAGATATGAATAGTACTCTATGAACATTCATCTGCTAAGGCATGAAATATACAGTGGGCTTGGAAGGAATTAAGGGCACTGAATCCCTCCTTGCCCGCTGATACTTTCCAGTGATTCAGATCTTTACTGAATTTTGAAGGAAGTGCTCCCTGTCAGAAACCATGGAGAGCAGGTTGAAGATTCTGGACGGATGTCGAGATTGGATCCGTATTTGAAAGACTAATCTTATTTCAGTGATGTTTTCAAGGTTGGAAATTTTTGTCTGTATTCATTAGAGGAGGATGATAAATCTCTAATTTGTACTTTGCTAATAATAGGGATGAGCTTTTGTGCTTCATTAAGGTTAAATGCATCTCATGCGGTCCTGGCTCAGCCTTGAACACCATGTGTGATCTTGGGAAGACTCTCTTCCATCTCTAGGACTCAGTTACCTCGTCTGTAAAATGAGGGGTTTGGGCAGATGAGTGCTAGGACAGACCAGCCCCCCTTTCTTCCTTCCTCTGTGGGAGCACACCATGCCAGCCAGTTAGGACCCATATAAGTGATTAAGACACCTAGCTCTTGTCTTCAGGAGCTCAGGGGCTACATAAATAACTAATTATGATAGCAGCTGTAATTGCAACGTGCACCAATTACTTGAGGGGCACGGAGGCAGAAACAGTGACTTCCCTCTCCGTGAGGATAGGCCTGAGACGCTTTGCAGTGGCTGTGATCTTTGAAGGCTGAGGAGAAGGGCTCTTCCAGGTGTGCAGGCTGGTCTGAGGGTGGGCGATTCAGACTCAGTGTTCCAGGCAGCAAATGCATGTGACAGTGAACAGCCCTGCCCACGGTTTCTGGACAGTGTCAGGGCATGGGAGAGGTGAGTGACATTCCGCACACTGCTGTGTCAAAATCTGTACTAATTACTGAAGTTAGAGAATAATGTACAGCATGGATACATTAGGGCACAGTTAACATTTGCCTGTAATGGCACCAATATCGGCCATTTACATCCCAGTTGGCTTCTGTGAGTGTGAGAGAAAGGGTGGTGTTTTAGCCAGCGCCCTGGGAATTGCGAGTTGAGCCTGTCACCTGTCTTATCTGTGCCAGTCACTGGCCTGGGGGTGCCCTTGGGAGCATGTGTATCGCCTGTAAATACGGACATTCCTCATAGGGTGTCATGTGCCCCCATTGAAATGAAAACTGCTCCTACAGGTATTCTGTCCTTGAGATCTCTTTACCTCACCAGGGGCACATTTCATCTACACCATTCATGGCCCCTTGGCTCTTTGTGACTTCGTGGGAGCTGATGTCTTAGTTGACAATTGACAGCGAATTTAGATGTTGAGGATGTAGCTCTTATTTAATTTTTAAGAGGAAAACAACCTGTGTTTTAAAATTCAGATTATAATGTAAGGCTTGTTCATTGTCAAAAATTAGAATAATGTAGAAATACTTATGCTAGATTTAAAAATTACGATATAATCCCACGGTGAAATACTATACAGCAGTGAAAATGAATGACCTACCACATGCTACAGCATGGGTGACTCCCACAATCGCTGTGGAGCAAAGAAGGCAGAAAAGAAAAGTTCATACTGTATCAGTCCATTTCTACAAAGTTCAAAAATAGTCAAAACAAACGTAAGGTGTTAGAAATTATGCTAGTGGTTCCCCCTAGGGGTGTGTTAGCGACTGCTTGTTCATTTATGCTTTTTGCTAGATGCAGACATGGTGCGGGGCATATAGTAGCTTCTCAAAGATGCATTGAAACAAACAAACAAATAAGTGTTGACCTTTTAACAGACTTTGACCTAGGGTTTAATACGAAGATGTGGTGTTATTAGTGGTGAGTTATGATGTGGAGAATTTATACCAATGGTTTGTTTATATGATTTAAATATGGGACGTTAGTATTTTCATCGCCCCTTCCTCTGTTCATCCTCCTGTGTGACCTTGTTGTGATTTCTAAACTAGTCAGACAGCTTGATAGTGGGTAAGAAGATGGTTTATGGGATCCGACAGATTTGGGGGTCACTCCTGAGCCCATTATTTACTGCTCTGTGGCTTTGGATGAGTTACTCAGCCTTCCAGAGCCTCAGGTTCTCCATCTATAAAATGAGAATGATTGCACAACCTACTTTATAGGGTTGTTGTGAAAATAATAGTATTACTATGAATAATAACGACCACACTTTCTGCATTTACTATGTCTTGGGCAGTGTTCTAGGCCCTTAAAACATCAGGCATAATTTGTTTCATCTTTCCAGTACTCCTGTCTATTTGTGGTTTAGGGAATGTCCACCACAGAGTGAAGAAGTGTCAAGCCAGCATTTAAACGCAGACGGATAGTTGCTTTCCAAGCCCGAGATCTTCACCACTGCCTCCGAGTTAAAGGAACTATATTGTATGAAGAACACTTAGTAAAGTCAGCATATGTTAGCTATGATGATCATCATTGTCACTTTCAACATTATTATTAATATTTTTTTCTCCTTTCTCTCTCCCTCACTCTTCCCTTGGCTTTCTTCCTTCCTGGCAGACGTTTTCCAGCAAGGTAAGTTCACTGCCTCCTGCTTGCGTTTCCACGGGCTGAGATCTTTTGGGAACAAACGTATATAGCCTGTGGGCAGAGGGTCATGGGTTTTTCATTGTCTGTGGACATGTCACGGGGGGGGGGGCTTTAGGAGGCACCATGAGGACAATGACCTGAGGTGACGTGACGTGCCATCCGGCCTCTGCTGTTTCCTCTGAACCATTTTTGGGGGTAAGGTGGGAACTGGACAGTTGGGGCAGGGACACTGGGGAGGGGTTCATGGCTGCACCCCTGTCAGGGAGCAGGGATGCCATGGGACTTGTGAGACTGGCGAGGAGCAGATGTCTCTGGAGGGGTCAGGCGGGAGGGCCTGTCCCTCAGGGCTTCTACCTCAGGGCCAGCTGCCGCTTGGTCAGGCCTCCATATGCCAGCTCCACATGGGCATTTTTTTTGCCAAACAAACGTGTTGCTGTCCTGGAGGTTTGGGCAAGACCGTGGCTGGCTGGTCTGTTTGTGTCCTTCAACCCAGGTGTCCCTCACAATCCCTCCAACTGGGCCTGTGACAGAGACAGGGCCCCGCAAGGGGGTGCAGTGTCTTATCTGTTTGCCAGCCCAGGTCACGTGTTCCCAGGAGCTGGAGACCAAAAGCCTAGCCTCGGACTTCATCTCCTGGCTCGCGTTTTAGTCCCCACTTAGGATGCATAGCCACCGTGCTCTGGGAGACGCATGGGCATGAGCCTGTGGAACCTGCTAGACATACATTAAAGGGAAACAGCCTCTTTCTCTCCCTTTTTAATCACAGTCTGAAACAGTGGGTAAAGTGGCAGGGAGTAACTGTTTGTATTCAAGCTGGGAAGTATGTTTGTAGCACAGTCTGCTTCAGTCTTTCTTGAATCCAAGTCTGGCTCAGAATAAGAGACTGGTATAAAAATACATTCAGGCAGTCTGTAAATAGCTCCCAATAATCGTAAAGGCTTGATATTTTCACAACTATCATTTCACCCCCAACGTGCAGCGCGTGTTATGGAGAATGTCTGCCTGCTCTCTCTGATAAAAGCGCCGTTGCGGGTATCAGTGAGGGGACTGTGCTGTTGTCCTTTAAGAGTCTGGAGTCATAGACCTACTTCTATAAATAATTCATAAATCCCAACAAGCTACAAGTCATAAGTTCCATTTGGCTAGAGACTAAGAGATGAGCGAAATTGAAAAGGTGCCACGAATGTTCACGTAATAGAAGTGCTGCTGTTGGGGTCCCTGGCTGCCGCATGTGTTCCTTCCTTGACAAATTGGGGGTTCGGTGGGATGCTGCGGGAGGAGGGCGTGTTTTATCCGTGAACTAGAATGCAAGCGCTACCCAATACCAAGTCGCATTTCTCCTTTTTGAGATACAAAACACTTGAATTTGGACCGTCTTTCTGGAGCATGAGAACATGCATGGTTGTCATCAGTATAAAAAAAATGGCCTGTCAGACTGCCGATGTCACATTTGCCTCCTTTTTAAATCAGTCATGCCATTTGACTGATAGCGTTTGCCTGTCAGTAATGGTGATAGGCAGAGCAAAAGTTATAATCATCTGCAAATCACTGGCTAGCGAGACTTAATAGCATCTACCAGAGACGGAAGCTGCTTGCTACCTGGTGCCTTGTGTGATGGTGGGCGGCAGTTCCCTTGTAAGATATAACTAGGATTTCAAACGGAGAGAGCTGCACTGGCTTGTGTGAATTATTTACGTTGCACTGGCCTTACAGGACCATTTCGTATGGAGAGACAGTCTTTGAAATGATGGCAAAGACCTTGCCAGCTGGTGTACCCCCTCCTTACCTTTGCTTCTGGCCATTCTGCCTGTGAAATGAATGCTCAGTAAAATGTGACAGTAAAAACGTACCACTGACAGTTGCGTCGGACCAAGACAAAAGGTTTGGCGTCTTACAGAGTCTATAAAACAGGACTCTACAACAGCTTCTGTGGTTGAAAATCGGTTCCAGAATTCCAGAATTGTACCATTTCACTTGAATCCTGGAGGCTAAGCATTGTGCTAGAAATAAACAATCAGAAAATGATGTGGCTTCAGATGGACAGAAGCCACAGGGTCATCTCTGAAGCCCATCCACACAGGGCAACTCTGAGTGGCTCTGGCCCCCTGACCACACCATGGGCACCCAGGCCCTGCTGGCTTCGGCTTGTCCAAGGAGCCATGAGCCATTGGAGGAGATGCTGCTTTGCAAATGTGTGCTCCTGGCAGTGAGCGAGCGAGGCCTCTTTGCCCAGAGGAGTCCTGCATGTTTGGGCTGGTGTGCACCATGGCAGGCAGGAGAGGGAAAGCGACAGGCTTGCAAGGTGACAACATCAGACATTCTCAGAGGAAACCGAAGTTATTTCCTCTGGATTACATTACCTTTTATTTCACTACAGATCAATCTTGTTATAGTAGGTGACAGCCCAGCAGCTACTGCTGGGCCTTTCTCTGCTGCATCCGTGGCGTGTGCACATGAGCATGTTTCCGCCCTGCTCCTGTGCCATTTGATAGCATTTTTGGTTCTTTCATCTGTAAATGCCAATTGCTATGGCTGTTAGACCACAGGACATGAGGACTGTCAAGGACCAGTGGGCCCACAGCTGGGTCCTTCCAGGCGTACGAGTTCTGGGGCCACAGGGCCACATTTTCAAGAAGACTTAAATTGGCCCCCATTCCCTGTTGTCTCCAGAGCTCTGAGCCATTGGCTGGCTCTCAGAACTTCCACAATGCCATAAAATTGCTCTTCACAATATCAAATGCAATTGAAAATGCTCTAGGTGCACACGTGTCTAGAATCTTGAGGTTTAGAGCACTTTTATACCACTCCTTTAATAATGATGTCAGGACCATACACACACACACACACACACACACACACACACACACACACGCACACAGACATACACACACTCCTCATTTGAAGTTACTGAATAAAGCACCTTTTGAATGCTCATCCATTGGCTCAACCTTGCTTCTGATATCGAACAGAAACTGAGCAAGTGGCCTGGAAATCAAGCAATGCCACTCAGCAGGATGTTTGAAAATGTAAGTGGGCTCAGTATAAAGATGTCACCATTGAGTTAATTCTCTGTTCTGCGCTACGCACTGAAGTCCCTTACAGACGCTCAGCCTGAAGAGGCATAGCCTTCTCTCTCCTCCATTCTCACCTGGATCTGGGATCTTGCTGTTGGAGAGAATTGTCTTCCAGCTCAATGAATTTTTGATATCAAACGCAGTGCACTTGTTTATTTTGTAACAGGTAACTATGTGCCAGGCGTTTTCTAGTCCTCGAGGATAAGGGAATGGACAAGTCAGCAAAGGCCCCTGTTCTCATGGAACTTAACAGTCTAGCTAGGGGGACACTGGTGCCAAGCGTGCAAATCTGTACATTCTGAGAGGGATACCTGCAGAGAAGACAATATCACAGGACGGTGTGCTGGTGGCTAGGAGGGTCACTTTAGATGAGGTGGCCAGACAATGACAAGGACCAGCTATTGAAGGATGTGGGGTCATGGCGGGGGGACTTGCAAGGGAGAAACCCTTGAGGCAGAAACACCCCCCTGCTCCAGGGTCAGAAGGAAGCCCGTGAGGCTGGGGCTTGTGAGCGAAGGGGAGACTTGTGTGAATTGAACAAGGAGAGGAGGACAGGATAGTTTGGGGATCGGAGGAAGGAAGTCAGCAGTGGGTTTTAAGCAGAAGAGTCTCCTGGTCTTATTTACATCACAGACTTCCAAGCTGGCTGCTGTGAAAATGCACAAGAACAGTGTTCAGAAGGTAACCCAGGACCAGGGCTGAGTGCTGAGTGAGCTCTGGCCAGGCTGGCATGGGGCCCTGCCCACAGGCCCTAATCGCTCCCCTTAATGGGTCTCCATGGTCCTGGGCAGCGGGACGGGGCTACCCCACTCCCAGCTGCTCGCCTCTGCTGAGGGCCACACTCCCTGATCGCTTTGCCTATGAGGGTCTTGTGCCTGTGGCTTACGCCTCCTCTCCTTAAGGCTGGCAAGTTATGCTCATCAAGGGCCTCACTGAAATATTCCTATGTGTGTCTTTAGATTTAAAAAAGCCCCATTTCTCCAATACATACACATATGTGCATCGTATGTGTTACCTATTGATATATACGTATATTGATATGCTTAGGAGACCTCAGTTTGGCTCCCATCAGGGTTGATGCCTTGTGGTGAACTTAGATCCATTCCTTCGCCCTGTAGCCTCAGTTTTCCCATCTGTAAAATGAGCGAGTTGGGGAGATCCCTGACCCACACTGGCTTCCTGCTCACGCTCTAGTGTGAGGTGTTTTAAGTGGATTTGAGTTACTACAGTACAGAAATAGCCCCTGCTATAGGTTTTGATTGTTCTCTAGAGAACCTGGATGAAAAAGCAGCTTCCCTAAGGGGCTGAGAATTAAGGTTAAAAGACTGTTTCCGAAGTGTAACCTACTCACGAGGCCATTTTGAAGCACCAGCTCATGTCCACACGGATTAGTAGTGGAATTCACAATGGATGGCACTGTTTTTACCCATTTGAAGAGAGCAATCAATCATAGTTTGGTTGCTGGCAGCCCAGCCAAGCCTGTTAATTGTTGGGGTGGGCTCGTGGTGACAGGTACCACTGCCATTCATAATGTGCTTGACTTGAGCTCTTCTGCATATTTCAAACTTATTGGCCAAACGGCTGGATGTTCCGTTTTCCCAGCCACTTCCGAAAACCCATCTATTATAAAGCCCTGACCCTGTAGCCATGAATTATGGCCCCTCTGGTAATGTTATACATTATGAAATATTGTTTTTTTCATGAGTGTGGGATTGGCATCAATAAATTAAATCTGTTGTTACCATTTGCAGATAAAAAGCCCACCTTGTCGTAGGATGTTCACTAGTAAATGAGAAAAATGCATTCACGTTTTCTGCTGTGGGATGTCGCTGGTTCCCAGGTCGCATTTCCTATATGCTAATATTTAGCGTGTATGTGTATCATCCTCCTTTCTGTCCAGAATCGGTAGACTATTCTGAGTCATGTAGGAAACACATCCATCTTCCCAGCACACGCTGAACAACATTACCATTTAATTTTACATAGATTCACTTTGTGCGCGTGTGTGATGCATGAGGGAAATGATAACCACATTTAAATAATCACATTCTCTGAGATGCTTTATCACATCCCTGGTGGGCTGTGCAGGGCGGCCTGTTCCTTGCCAGGTGACCTTGGGGCGGATTTCTCGCTGTAGCAGATTCACTGTGCGCCCAGTCCCATCAAAGGGCATGAGTTTGGGGTGAAGTTTCGGAGCCTCTCCTCCCAGTAACATCAGTTTCAAAATGGCCACGCCAGTGAAGGGGGAAACGTTTAAATTCTTCTGAGATGGTTACTAATAAGAAGAGCAGTTTGTCTTCTTAAAATTTTAATTTTATTGGGATGTTGCTGCTGCTGATGATGCCAACATTTTTATACCTCCTGTATTCCAGGTATTGGAACAGGTGCTTTACACAGATTTTCCCTTGGAATCTGCCCCCCAGATTTCATGAAGTAGGTATTCTAATCAATAACCCCACTTTACAGAGGAGGAAACTGAGGCACAGAGTGGAATCGACACAGTGATGGTTGTGTAACTAGTGAGTGGTAGAGCCAGGATTTTTTAAATTTGTTAGTTGAGACTTTATTTTATAGAACAGTTGGAGGTTTTCAGGAAAATTGTGGAGACAGTATATAGAATTCCCATCCACCCCACACCCCATTTCCTCTATTATTAATCTCACATTAGTGTGGTCCATTTATTATTATCAATGACCCAACATTCATCCATTATTATTAACTAAAGTCCACAGCTTACTCAGATTCCCTTAGTTTTTACCTAATGTCCCTTTTCTCTTCTGGGATCCCGTCCAGGACATCACATTACATTTAGTTGTCATGTCTCCTTAGGCTCCTCTTAGCTGTGACAGTTTCGAAGACTTCCCTTGTTTTGGATGACCTTGGCATTTGAGGAGCACACTGTAGGATGCCTCTCTCTTGAAATTTGTCTGATGTTTTTCTCACGATTAGACTAAGGTTATGGGTTTGGGGAGATCATAGAGGTAAAGTGCCATTTGTATTATCGTATCAAAGGCACCTACTATGAACATGACCTATGACGATTGATGTTGATCGTCATCATGTGGCTGAAGTAGTGTTTGTCAGGTTTCTCCACTGCAAAGTTGCTTATTCCTTTCCTCCTCTCCATGCAGTACTCTTTCCAGGAAATCCATACAAAGCCCACTCTGGTGTGGGGATAGTATCTATATAAATTATTCTTCTGCCTGGGAGATTTGGCTCCTAGCCTTCATTTATTAATGTATACAATCATTTAATTAAATCAATATGGTGTCATGGATATTTATGTTATACCTTGGGTTATAATGCAACAGTTTTGCTTATTTTCTTGCTGTGGCCACTTGAGCTCTTTTCCAGCTTTGGCCATTCGGAGCTTTTTCAGTTGGCTTTTGTGCCCCTTTGATATATCGCTGTCATTTTTTTGAGTACTTCTGTAGTACTTACTGATACTGCAAGATGCTGCAGGGTCATTTTGTGTATTTCCCACCTCTGTCCAAGATTCAGCCATTTCTCCAAGGAGTCCTGGTTCCTTTTGTTGGAGAATGATATTAGAAGCCAAGATCTGGGTGTCGGATGTGCTTGTGCTCCTGGAGTGTCATATCTTTTAAGTCCTCTCAGCTGACACAGCAAAGAACTATATGTATGGATATGAACCTGTGTGTATAGCACATATCTATAATTATTTCTGTATTTTACAAGGTGTGTCTATATGAAGTTAAGCATGAGTCTTTACTCCTACCCATTACCGCATGGATCAGTCTAGCCCCTTCAGCCCCTTCCCTTGCCCACCTGTACATTTCTGTTCCCAAGATGAGATACCTGACTCAGGATTTTGAACCCAAGTGACCTGGCTTCAGGTACTGCGATATGCTCACCTGACTTTTGACAGCAGTAGGCTTTTGTCTACTGTTGGTGGGACAGTCACAGATCCTGACCCTTCTCAAGGGCCAACATGACTGCCCAGGTTCAGAGGGGCGAGTTTATGGAGCACCAGTCTTGGTCAGTTCAGGCTGCTATAACAAAATACCATAAACTGTAGGGGCTCAAGCAAGAAACATTTATTTCTCATGGTTCTGGAGGGCGGAAGTCTTAGATCAAGGTGCTGGCAGATTTGGTATCTGCTGAGAACCCGCTCCCTGGTTCATAGACAGCTGTCTTCTCGCTCTGTTCTTACGTGGCAGAAGAGGGAAAGAGGTCTTTGGGGTCCCTTTTATAAGGACACTGATCCCGTTCATTAGGTCTCCACTCTCATGACGTAATCATTTCCCAAAGGCTCCACGGCATCACTTTGGTGGTTAGGATTTCAATGTAAGAATTTGGGCGGCACAAACATTCAGTCCGTCACAGTGCCCCCTTTGCTTACACACCAGACCCAGGCTTGCCCTTGTGACTTCTTAGCCAGTTCTAGCTTGCGTGCTTCTAACTGGGTTTGCTTTATCAACACTAGAAGTCGAGTGCATGGTGCCTTGTTTCTGAGCTAAGACATTTGCATTTTCTCCCATAGCCTGGGCAGGCCAGGGGCAAACTAACTCATCTGTTTGTAATATTCTAGCTGTTGAGTGCTTAACGCCCCTGCACCTTCCTTAGATTGATTGCTGCTCATTGGGGTCCAAGATAGGCCCATTCTTTAAGTCACTGAGTTGGCCCTGGGACAGATTACGAGGCTGTGAGTGATTCCTGCTTTGGCAGGAGGGTGCATGGGAGGTTGAGCATGTTGATTTCTTTGGCACCCACCAGTCAATTTCCCCCAGCTTCCTCTCTCTGACACCCCTTTCCATTTGCCTGTGCGGGTGCACTGTCCCCTCCAGGCAGAAGGGATGTTCTCACTGGGAGACCTGCTTACAATGACTGAATTCATCAGCTGGTGGGTGGGGGGTGCCGGTGGAGACAGGTGGTGCCCATTTGCCAACGCCCTCTGCTATCTCTGGTGCAGTAGTCAGGGAGTGGGAGCTTTGGAACCCCATGTAGTCAGGGAGCTTCACGCCCATTGTGTTTGGAGCCTGGCTTGCTAGAAGCCACAGAACATTACAAACAACTGTACTTGATTCATTCAAATTTTTTGTTCATAGCTGAAGCAATCTTTTGGGAAGCATTTTGCAAGTTGATAGAAATGTGGTCTTTAGACTTGACATTGAGTTTGATGATGTATCCCAGGTTGATGGCTGGATGTGGGCACTAGTTGACAAGCAGCTTTTCCTAGGGGACACTCAAGCCATGCCCACTTCCATTTCTGGCATCCCTCCACCACCTTGTTCATTCCTCACCATAAGTCTCTACCAGATTGATCCCTATTCTTCAAAATGCTCCTCCACACCTCTGTGCCTTTGGATCTGTTGATTGCTCTATTTGTAATGCTTTCCCCTCTTTTCAGCAACCCTTGTCCCATTCTGTACCCCACCCTCAGGAAAGTACCCAGGTTCTGCCATCATGGTGACTGGCTCAGGGGTGGGTGGTGGGGGTCTTCAGCCTGATACTGATGCCTCCCGTGTGTGTGAGAAGTGGACTTTCATTTTCACATGGTTCTCCAATGTCTTGTTATTAAAATATTCACAACCATCGTGACAGCATTTTACCTTGAGTCATGGAGAGAGTGCCACCCAACTCCCCTCCTAGATATGTGTGCCTCTGCTCCTGCTTTCTCTTCAAAACTCAGCCTGAGTCCTCTCTGCTAGGTGGTTCCTGCTCATCCCCACCTGGTCAGGTGGGGAATCCTGCGTTCCACTCTGGAGCTGCCTGTCACCTGCTCATGCCTCTGTCGGGGCTTCCTCCCACTGTTGCGATGATTGTTTAATCATCTGTCTTCCCACACTGCATGGAGCTCCTAGAGAGAAGGGATCTCGTCTTGTATTCTGAATCTTTAGCATCAAATGCAGTGCCTAATACATAGTAGGTGCTCAATAGATGTTCAGTGAATGAAAGTGGATATGAAATAGCAAGGTTCAGGGAATGAATTCGCATTCTGTGCATGACTGGTGTGTGTGTGTGTGTGTGTGTGTGTGTGAGTGTGTGTGTGCATATGTGTGTGTGTGTGTGTGCACATACACATGCTTCTTTTATGTTTGACAGTCTAGGTTCTTTTAGTAAAGTTGAGACAGAATGCTGGCAGTGTAATCGATGGTCATTTGACAACAAGCCAAATCATTTCCTATTCTTGAGTCCCAAAATCTTTCTCCATTCTGTGCCTTCATCACGTTATTTTTTTGAGGGGACATTATTTGGACTTAGAATGAGCCAGCAGATATTTAGCTGCTCAGGTTTGTGCAAGGCATGACTATGAGCTTGGGATATTGAGCAGACGCTAAATATCCCAAGTCTTGATCTTCTAAGACTTGACGATTTCACAGAAGACCTAAGGCCAGCCCATCCATGGGCCAGTATGTGCTGTCCTCTCCCAGTGTTGGAGGAAGTCGCAGAGGACGAGGTTTCCTGGGAAAGGGGGAAGTGCTGCTGAAAGAGTGATGCTGGAGATGGTTTTGAAGGAAGCAGGAGGTCTGAGTGGGACAAGGGCAAGCCTGTCGGTGGGTAGAGTTGGTGGCGGGGGGGAGCACAGTCTAAATGGAGTTGGAGACAAAGACAAGCCTGGTGTTGTGTTTATGGGATGTTGAGACAGCCATGAACCTGACAGGATCTGCCGTAGGATGGGATGGGGCCAGGTATGGAACCTTCACACCCTATCAATTGCCAAAAACCTCTTCGTTTCCTTGTGCTCCCCCCTCCAACACTCCCAGTATAATTGAAAAGATTTTATCTACCAAATGAACAGTATTCGTTATTGAATTTTCCCATTTTTTATTACTCATTTTATTGCTCTTTTTGCTATTCAAGGGTGACCAATCAGTCAATCAGCATTCCCGATCAGCACGATGACTGTTATGCCTCTGAGTTGATGAAATTCCAGCTCATAAAAAAAATCTAGCTTGATGTTTTAGATCGCTTGAGCAATGGTGGTCCTGGTTATTTTAAAATCTGGGCAGCAAAGTTTAGACTTGCTCTAGGACGGTCAGTAAAGCCATTATCTCTTTTTGAGCAGAGAAAAAGCATGTACTGTGCACACGATGAAGCTGTCCGTGCTGTGTTGGGTGGCAGAGAATAAAGATGGCCTCTATTTACATCCTTAGCAGGTGCCAGGTATATACGTTAACTCACTTCTTCCCCAGAACTTCACATACTCATTTACCTCCATTTCTATCTGCCGTTTTCAGACACTGAAGTAGATTCAGAAAGCTTAAGTAGTTTTACTTTACAGAAGGGCTCCCAGCCATGAATGACTGAGTCTGAGCTCAGACCCAGGCAACTGGACTTAGTCTGAATTCTTACTGACCACATCAAACAGTCATCTTGGAGGGACCCGGAGACTGAGGTGGGCTCACCAGTGGGTCAGGTGAGAGGTACAAGTCTTCATAGCAGCTTTGTGTATAATAGCCTAACACTGGAAATAGCCCAGGCATCCCTCTCCGTAGGAGAAAGGATCAGCTGTCATACACACATGGAATGGAGTGCCACTCAGAAATAAGAAGGAGCAAAATGTTGATACACACGACGCGGATGAATTTCAGAGACATTATGCTGCTGAGCGAAAGAAGCCTTTTTCACAAAAGAGATACTCTGTGTGATTCCATTTATGTAAAATTCTTAAAACTAATCTTTGATGGACGAAACTCAGAATGGTGGTTGCCGCTGGGGAGATGGGAACGGGGTCTGACTTGCAAGAGACAAGAGGGAACTTTCTGGGACGATGGTGATGCTCTCTCTTGACCGGGGTTTGACCTGTGCAGGGGTATGCATTGGTTCACGCTCAGGGGATGTACAGTCAAGATTTGTGCATTTCGCTGTATGTAAATTTTACCTTAGAAGGAAAAATAACTCTAAACCAATATTGAGCCCTGGTTAATGATATGCACACTGAACTATTTTGGGGCAAGTGCACTTATGTCTGCAGTTTATTTTGAAATGCATCCAAAGAAACAAAGATTTGTACTGATGGATGGGTCGCGGGTGGATAAATGGATAAATAGATGGAAAAGCAAGCAGAGTACACTGTTCACGGTTAATGTAGGTGGTAGGTGGTAGGTGTATGGGTGCTCATTGTAATTCTTTCAACTTTGCCATATATTTGGAAACTTCATAATAAAATGTTGAGGGAAAAAAGAAACCCCAGTTGGGATCCTTTATATGAATAGGAAACAGGAGGCCTCAGTAACCATGAATGCAGAGTTCATGCAGAGGTTGGATGGTGCCAGGAGAGGAGGCGGGGCTTGGGGTCTGGCTGCAGGACCCCGGGCAAGGAGGAGGCTCCAGGTGAGGGGTGGGTGGACAGAAGGCTCTGGACGCTCTGCTAAGTTCCCTGGAGCTGCCGTAACAACGTACCACAAACTTGGTGGCTTAAAACAACAGACGTTTATCCTCTCACAGTTTTGAAGGCTAGAGTTCTGAAATCCAGGTGTCGGCAGGCTCTCGCTGTCTCAGAAGGCTCTCGGGGATCTTTTCTTGCCTCTTCCAGCTTCCGGAGACTTTCAGCAATCCTTGGCGTTGCAGGGCTTGTGGCTGCCTTGCTCCAATCGCTCATCATCACATGCCCTTGTTGTCCATGTGTGTCTGTATGTCCTCCCCTCACCTTGCGAGGACACCAGTCATTGGGTTGAGCATCCACCCTGATCCAATATGACCTCATCTTAACGACACCTGCAAAGACCCTAGTTCCAAAAAAGGTCACTGATGAGGTTCAGAGTGAACACGAATTTTGGGAGACATTATCCAACTGTTACAGGTGACCGACCAGCCCTGGGAGGGGGGTGCGGGTCGGTTCCAAAATGAGGAGAGGGCATCATGGAAGGACTGAGGCAGGAAAGTCAGTCAATGGGCGCAAAGGGAGGAAATTCCGGGGGAGGAAATCCGTTTAAATTTGGTAAGAGGAAGAAACGGGTTTGGGAGACAGGAAAACAAGTCAAGTGGGCTTTCGAGGAAAGGGCCTCAATCTAGGCCTCTCTATCCATTTATCTCCTGACTATCTTAAAGAATTAAAATGTAAATCTCGGAAATTAAACCATGGGCACAGTGTCAACAGAGGAGGCTTTTGCAGAATAGACAAAGCTGTTCTTCTTTCTTGTTAAACAGCCATGGTGGGAAAGCATGTCTGAATGCACAGGTTTTATTTGAGGTGGATTAAGGCTCGTGATGAGCGGATCTCGGAAGGATTGGAGGTGCGGTTCTCATAAGCCCGGGAAAGTTCAGCTCCTTATCTGAGGCTTATCCAAACCTGAGGAAACCTTTTAGGCCGGTGTGGAGTTTAGGGACCTCTAGCAGCTGAAAGTTAATATCCTGTATCAGGAAACCACCTGCACTGCGAGGGGGCGCAGAGGGGGCGCCGGGGAGAGAGGCCTATAAATTAAAGCGTTCTTGGAACACAGGCCAGCTGTGGTTTGGGGTTTCCCGAGCTTGGACCACCCACCCTCTCCGGTGGGCGGATTACAGGTTTAGCCCTTTGAGCCCTTTTGGAGAAGGACGTAATGCACGCTAGTTCTTGAGAGCTTTTACCACTTTCGATTCTCACGTCAGATGGAGGGGTCTGGCCCCAGGCATCCCCGCCTGGTTGCATCTCCCTCTAGTGCGCCCCCCTCACCCCCCTCAGTCCTCTCCTCAGGCCTTCATTTGGACTCTTGGACTCATCATTGGAGCTCACTCATGCTTCAGCTCCCTAGAATATTCCTCCTGCTGCTGGCTACTCTTTGTTAGCAATCACCTCCTCAGAGCCTCCTTCCCTGGCCATCTTCCTCAAGTCTTAACACCCTCCCCAACACTGTCCCCCATTTCCTCGTTTAATTTCTTTATAGCACTTGTAGAAAACAGGCAGTGGTTTGAAGTGTGTCCCCGAAATTCACGTCTACTGGGAGCCTCAGAATGTGACCTCATTTGGAAATAGGGTTAGTTAAGGACCCTGAGATGACATCATCCTGAACTTAGAGTGGGCCCTGAATTCAAGGTCCTTATAAGAAAAGGACCCAGAAGATGCCACAGAAAGATGGAGGCTGCGATTGGAGTGATGATGCCACGAGGAACACCTGGACCGCCAGAATCTGAAAGAGGTAAAGAAGGATTCCTTTCTAGAATCTTTATAAGGAATATGGCCCTATTGACACCTGAATTTTAACCTTCTGGCCTCCAGAACTGTGAGAAAATACACTTTAAAAAATTTAAGGCACTAAATTTGTGGTGATTTGTTGCAGCAGTCCCAAGAAACTAATACAGTATTCAACACTGTTTGAAATGACTTGTTCACTTTTTTTTTTTCTTACCTCTTCCTCCAGCTAGAATATAAATGACTTGAATGCAAGGCTGTGTTTCTCATCTCTACATCCAGTGTCTAGAACAACACTAGCCACAGCATAATTGCTCAATAAATATTTGTCAAATTAATGAACTCATGAGATTAAAATTGTCTTGATCTCTGGTTGATAAAACTGACACCCAGAGAGGATGATTAACTTGCCCAAGGTCACTTATTTGTAAGAGTGAGGATTCAAACTTCGGCCTTCTGGTCCTCAAGTTCAGGTTTATTCTACCACATTGCAGTAGCTTCGTTGTTATTTTTAAAAAATTATTTTTAGGGCCGGCCGAGTGGCGCGATGGTTAAGAACTCGTTTGGGATGCCGGAGGGCCCCGGTTCGGATCCCACATATGAGGGCCAGTGACGCTGCCCTCCACAGCTAAGATGCTGAACAACAGCTCAACCTGGAGCTGGGCTGCCTTGAGTCGCCTGCCACGGCATAGGCTGCAGCCCCTGTGGCAGTGGGTTGCCATGGGCTACCGTGTGTAGCCAGCAGCCAGCGTGAGCGGCCAGCAGCCGCAGTGAGCGGCCGTCCAGAAGCCGGCGACTGATCTGCCTTACCAGGGAAGAGCGCAATGACGGTGTCAACTTGGGCCAGTGAAGCAACATCCTCCACAACTAGATTGAAGAACAAAAATGACAGCAACTTGTCTGTTCCCCTTCCCCCAATTCCCCAGCACTGTTCCCATCCCCCCAATTCCCCAATAAAAATCTTTAAAAAAAAAATTATTTTTAGTGTCTTTATATTTTATTATGAAATGCATCCCCCAACTAGAACTTTTCCCAAGGGGTTTTGGTTATGAGCCTGCCCTGGAGGAAGGAAGTCCTGCAGGCACAGAGGTGTGCAGCTTGCTGGCACACCAGCACAGCTGAGACTGGAGTCTCTTGGGGCCTGACCTTCAGTGAGGAAACCAGATGCTGTCCACACCTTGACTGGGCGGGTGCGCATCTGCAAACACACTGGGGAGGGACTTCCTGCTCTGTCGGATTGGAACTCTGAGGGTCACTGCTGTTCTCTTCTCCCCCAAAAGGAAAACAAAAACTGGATTTGATTTTATTTTCCTGGTCACACGAGCCCATCTAGATCGCCTGTTAGATGTTATCTGGGGCCTGCAGTTTTGCTTTGGGCTTCATCATTTGTGGATTTGATCCCTGATGAATCAATCCCTCGCTGTCTGTCCTTTACTTTGTCCTCTGGTTCTCAACCTAAGTGAGTTTAGATCAGTCAACCCTTTTAGCTCTCGTGGTATTTATTGTTCCGTACCTGCTTTTTTATTAGTCTACCCTAATGCCATTGCCAGCCTTACTCTGACACACATACTTGCACACCCCTTTAACTTGGTTTTCCTTTTTTTGTAAATAATGTACACAGTGTCAATTTTTTATTAAAGGAATATGCTTTGATGTGCTGCTAGCATGGCTGCTGCAACCTCTTGTGTAGCATAGTACTGTGTGGTTTCAGATTCAGTACCTATGAACAGGTGTACAAGACATTATTATACTTTTTACCAAAGGGAATTACCTTTGTAGTACTTTTGTGTAAAACTTGCCTTCCCCCTTGCCTCAACTTTTTTTTTTTAAATAAATCAAGTTTGGTTTGTTCTTAAGGGAAAAGAAAATAGTCTGTAGTATAGGTTTTCTAATATTCCCTCCTCGTGCATGTCTTGGTTCTAGGAAGATGAATCTGACTTTTGGAAAGAAGTTAAAGGTCATTCAAAGTTCATTTTGCTAAATACAGTAAGCAAGTCATCAGGCATGGTACTGCCAATCTGGGTCAGAAATAGGATGTGGCTTTGGGGTTCACAGAATGGTTTTCCTGTGTTCTCCCCACTAGATGACAAGCTTCTTGTAGGTGGGACCCATCTTAGCCATCTTTTTATCTCCAGGGCCTGGCACATAGTAGGTATTTGATAGATAATTGAACGAATGGATGGATGGCTGGTTGGTTGACGAATAGCCCTATAGTGAAGGCAGTTCTGAAAAAGAACTTGTTACAGAATTTTAAAAAAATGATTACATGTGTGGCCACATATCAGCATTCTGTCCTGTTACAGGAGGCCCCTGGCTGTACATGGTCTTGGCTTACGTGTTTGAGTGGATTAACGGTATATTAAATCTTTGTCTTTTCTTATGTTTTCCATATGCACTAAAGTGTGGTTGTTTTGTTTTAAAATCTGGAAAATGCATAGCTATAAAGTAGAAAATTCATGTCCTCGTAGACTGGCATTCAGAGGGTATGGGGACTTTTTGAGGGCACCACACCTAACTACTGGGTGATATCAGGGAAGTCAGCTTTGATGCTTGAATTTTCTCATCTGTAAACTGAGGGGATTATGCCTCATCTTGAAGACTCATCCTGTCCAGTCTATTGATCTATGAAATGATGACTTCCAACCACTTCAGCTTTGATACTCTAAACAGTTTTGCCTGTGTCTTTCCCTCTATCGGTGACTTCCTTCTTAACTAGATTTTAAGCCTCCCCTCAATTGCTACATGCTCAGTGGCATGGTTGGCTGAGGATAGCTGAGTATATGTATTTAACCTCACTCTGGATGAAGTATTTTGTCTGGAGACAGCCATGATTTTTGAAACAGCTCAGGAATTGTAATTTCTGTCAACTTGCTTCTCATTTGAAATGGTGATATGTGGGTTTCCAAAGAGTCAATCAGAATTTGGGGGGAGATTTTGAAGCCTTGCTCAAAAGGTTTCTAAGCTGTATGTGCTGAGTCATGCGACCCTTCTTTGTGTCTGGGGTGGGGGTGGGGCTTTCCAGTGGGGAGAGGTTCAGCTGGCAGCACACCTTTTTTTCAGAAACGTTAATGCCCATCTCTTTGTCCTCATGTCCTTATTCACTTAGACTTCAAAGATTGTGCAGTAGACAGACTAATGGCCCACCAAAGATGTTTGCATTCTAATCCCTGAAACTTGCAAGTATGTTGAGTTGCATGGGGAAAAAGGATTTTGCAGATGAGAGTAATTTAAGGATCTTGATATGGGAAGATTATCCTCCATTATCTGGGCGGGCCCAAAATGCAATCACAGAAGTACTTATAAGGGAGAGGTAGAAGGATCAGAGTCAGGGGAGATGTGACAAAAGGAATGCAGGTGGCTCTAGAAGCTGGAAAAGGCAAGAAAAAGGGCCCTCTCCTAGAAAATCTGGAAAGAGCACAACCCTGCGGACTCCTTGATTTTAGGACTTCTGAGCTCTAAAACTGTGAGATAATAAATTTGTGTTTTAAACTACTAAGTTTATGGTAATCTGTTACAGCAGCAATAAGAAGCTAATACAGATAGGGAAGCCTTTACTATTAGATTAAAATACTAAAGGTAAGAGAGTTACTTAGGCAAGATGATTATATATTCTTTCACCCAGTTAATGTTTGTGGAGCATTTATCATATGCCAGACACTGTGTGAGGCACAAAATGGGTATGTTGGATTTAAAAAAATATCAGACGTAGATCTAGCCCTTAAGGAGCTTACAGTTCTATAAAGACGATAAGTATAAGAATAATATCACAAGGCTTAGAATGGCCAGCTGAGCAGCTGCTTAGGGCATCCATCTATAATGGGGGGAGGGGGCTAAAACATCATCAAATATGGCTTGGAGAAGACTGTACAGGCTCTTCCCAAAAAGAGTATGAGATGTGTATGGAAAAAATTATTTGATAAATAGTTTGGGATAAGAAGTAGAACCCCAAGGAACTCTCTTCCTTAGTGAGGCTCAGGTTTCACTAAATAAGTTTGCAAGTTTGAGTCTGAGCTGAATTGTTGGGAACTAGGCAGGGATATCTGAGTGCCCAACTGATGGTCCCTCTTCCCCTTCCTGGCCATAGACAAGAATGCCAGGCAACTAGTTAGAGGCTATCAGTTTGGAAAGCACAGAATTAGCAGTCTGCCTGGCGTGCCATGTATCTCAGTCAGGCTGTGAAAGTAAACACAAAAGATAGAACTAAATCATTAGGGCAATTTGAAGTAGAGGAAGAGTTCTTCGGAAGGCTCTAAAGAAGGCACAATGGGGGAGGTGTTTTCTAAACTTGACCTTGAAAGAAAAAGAAATTATTATTTTAGTGCAGGTGTTGACAAACTATGGCCTACCAGCTGGCTGCCTATTTTTGTAAATAAAGTTATATTGGAGCACAGCCACACCCGTTCATTTAAATATTGTTTATGGCCCCTTTTGCACCCGGGTGGTGGAGTTGAATGGTTTCCACCAAGTCTGTATGGTCTGCAAACTGAAAACATTTATCACCTGGCCCTTTGCAGACCGAGTTTGCTGACCTCTGCTTTCCTGTGTCTCCATAGCAGACATTTGATCAGAAGCTATAATGAATCAGAAGTTTCAGAGATGGTTGTTAATCTGTTTAGGGAATTAAGATGAAGGTATTGATAGAGTGATGAAATGAGTTTACCAGTGGCTTAGAGGGCTCCTAGATGCTGAAGTTTCTTCTTAATTCAGTCATGTAGCAAACACTTATTGATGCCCTGCTATGTGTGAATCAGTAGGCGAACAGTTGAATCATCAAAAAAAAAAAAGTTCCTCAGTGGTTTTGTTTCTATTCTGATTATTGGGCATCTATAGATATAGGGTAATTCAGTATCAACTGGAATACTTAATTATTCAGAAACCCAGTCCTTGATCCAGCTAAGTATTGTGTTCTTCGTTAGATATCGACAACAACTATAGCAGAAATTTTAATTAACCTTTCAAACTCCCTTTTGATTTCTTCAGGATAAATTAGAGCACACAGAATGTCTACTGGGCTCACTTGCCATGAGGGGTAGTTTAAAGTTGACCCAGAAAGGTGAGCTGAGTCCACAATGATTCATTGGAAATGGCTTTGTTTGCTTGACTTTCTGGTGGGAAAGAATTCATGTGGTTATTTTTAGGTATGCTATTCTTATTTATCAGTCAACTTAGGCAACATTATTGATTTACCCAAGACCCAATTTGTAAATAGTAAAACAAATTCTCGGCCATATTTAGAAACTAATTGGTGCATATATAGCAGGTCTAGACACAGCAAATTATTAGAAACGCACTGGCCATCCTAAGGCTTCTCATTTAAAGTTTTATAATGAGCTTCCTTTTTATAGATTAACTGTGGTAAATGGGGCAGGGGTGGGGCTACCTGGAAGCAAGTCCAAGTGCAAGAGCACCCCCACAGGGTTGGCTTAGAGACTCTCTGCACCCCTCTGCCTCTCTTCTCAGGTAGCAGAGCACAGCATTTTCCCAACAAAAGGAGGATTTGTGTCTCTTAGGAGATGGGTCCCTCTCTGCTGGCTACATCAGAAAATACAAAACAGATGTGATTGATGGTGAGGGATTGGTGACATTTCCGTGAACTTGGGACATGATGAAACCCTTTATCTTCTATCTCCAGCATGTAGTTTTTTTCATTTCATCTCCCCAAAGTGTGTTTGGTTTTCTTTTCCTTTCAATGGTAAAAA
>NW_017731661.1:1837253-1860021 GCF_001890085.2 Hipposideros armiger | reverse complement strand
GAGAGAGAGAGAGAGAGAGAGAGAGAGTTGGAGAGAGATGGGGGGGTGGAGTTGTAAAAAGGGTGTAGGGATTTGATTCCTAGATGGCAGCTGTTTCTGCCTTCCCTTGACCGTTTACAAGGAAGGGTAGAGATAGAAACATGCTTTTCAGCATCCCCCCTGGGACTGCTTCTGTGACCCCCGCCCCCCAGCTTGACTGAGAATGAAGAGGAAGCATCTCTAATTTCTTGCCCATTCTTGGTGCTATAACTGCTTGCTGGGCTGGCCAGTTTGGATCTTCTGCACCGTGGAGGACCCAGCCACACTCATGTGGCGTTTTTTGTATGTTTCTGAGCCATGTGTGCTTCTAAGAGGATGTGCTCAGGCTAAGGTCAGATGGACAAGAGCTTGTCCGCTTGGTGAGAGGTTTGCTGCTGGGGTGAAGGAGCACCAGGCGGTGTCTTCTGATTCTCAGATTCTACAGTTTGACTGTGGATCCAACCTCTGAACAAAGCCAGCTCTGTGTTTACCTTGGACGATTCGTTCACCCTCACTAAACCATGGTGTTGATCTCATTTGGGATGACTCTGGAAGGAGGGGCTCTCAGCGGTGGGGGGAATCACCTCAGATGAGTTTTGAAAGGCTAGTTGTGGTGCTGAGGGCAGGCCTGCCCCCAACACTTGGGGGTCCAGGGCAGGCATGAAAGCGGAGGCCTTTCCTCAGCTCTTTTTGCAGGCAAGAGGCCTCTAGATACCCAACCTGCAAACCCAAACTGCTGGTCTCGGGTTGCAGTGAGGATTTATTTGTTTGCATTAAGATAGATATTTCTGGCCCATTGGGACAAAGAATGCGGGTGCCCATTCAAAGCAAGGACATTTTATATCAGTGCAGGCAAAGAGCCCCAAACTGCTACGAAATGAAATGGCTCCTTAAATCACAGTGTGGAAAAAAAGGAAGAATTCCTCTGGCCTCTGCAGTGTTTGCCAGGCAACACCTAACCTCCCCTTAACTGCAGATGAACCTGGATTTGTTCACAGTGCCCTGATCCCTGAAATAGCAGGCCTCAATTTTTCTTTTAAATGCTATAGCTCACTTTAAAATGTTTTCAGCTATTTGGAGACTCGAGGAGACAGTCTAGTAAAACTTTATCATTTTCCCCTGTCCGTGTGCAAGTGGCCCCTTCTTGTAGGATGAAAAGGTACTGTTAAAATGAAGTCAGGCTGTAGCATGCTGTATGGTTTAGGGCGTCAGTTTTGCAAGACGTGGCTGCTGAAAAGTTTATTGCCTTGTGCCAAAAAAAAAATTGTTCAGATTTAATTTTTGAAAGTCGAATTTCAAACTCAGAATATACTTTCTTGATAATTATGCTTCTTCTTTGGCAACATATGGTGAAAATTCATACGGCTTATCAATGTAAAAGAGCAGAGCTGAGGCTGCAGGCTTTTATGGTGATTACATCTACCTGTATGGGGGCTTTATGTGCTTACAATTTGAATCATTTATAGATGCACACTCAACAGAGCTCTAGCATAACTAGTACTGTGGGCTTTTTTTGCTGACTAAATGATAGGCAAAGCAATTTTCAACAAATGTCTCCCAGTAGGCTGTCATCATAGAAGCCTTGTAATATTGCTTTTTAACCTTAGCACTGGCAGCTATCCAGAAATTATTGCATTGATACCGAACTGCCTTGCACCAGGCAGTTGCCCTTTTCTCCATGGGAACCTGGTGAACTCTCAAGCAGGTACCGGCTCCCTCCACCCGAACTCCCTTGTTTTCATTTCTGGGAGATCTTTTTACCTGTTCTTATTCAGCTGCAGGTAGCCAGGCACACTGGCAGTTTAAAAATACAGCAAAACAATTCTCTGGATTGTGTGATTATGCCTTTAATGCGTTCAATTAACATTCAGCGCTTTGTCACTAAATAAATGACGCACGTTGGTGGCACAGAGGAGAAGAAAAGCGAAGGCTTTATGTGGTGTTTCTCCCCTTTAGGCAAAGTCGGATCCAGCTTCATTCCATTTTTCCTCCTCCTCTTTCCCATCCCTTCCTTTCTTTTACTCTCAGAGCCTCTTGTAAATGGCTTCTGGGAACTGGAAGATCGTGTGTTTTGGGGAAGGATTGGTTGAGACTTCTTAGGGAAGCACTGGATGAAACACACATCCTACCATTTCCCGGAACAGAAGGTAGATGCCGGCAGCATTTCTCTGGCCTCTGCAGGAACTTGCGCTCCTGGGCCTGCACCTTCTTAGGAGCTCTGAGAAGGGTATAGATCTGGCTTCCTCGCATCTCCTATCAGCAGAGCCCTGACGGGAGGGTGGACCTGAGTTCCTGGGAGCCCGCTTCTCTTCTTGAACTCCAGCTAGAGGGGCGCACTGCTCATCTCTCCTGTCTAGGTCGAGAAGAGCAGGCTGGTGATGATTTCGTTCTAGAAGTTTGAGTTCAAACACCCACTAAGTTTTGAGTACTCCTGCTTGCTGTGTGTAAAGAGGGGCATTGAGCACTTCATACGAGAAGGAGCTCAGTCAGTGGGCTGAATGAATGATTCTTCTTGCTTTCAGTGGGAGTGCCTGTGGTCTTCGCCTGCCATGTTGGCCCTGGGCCTGACTCCCAGTGCTTGCCCCAGCTGCCTCCTGCCCGTTGCTGTGCTCTGGTGTCCTTCCCAGAGCTCTGGTTCCCTCTGCATGGCCTGGGGCTCTCATCAGGCTTGAAACGCCTCCCTGGGGGGCATTTGTCTTCTCATAGAGAACTGTGCCCGTCTTTCACCTTCATCAGGAAAAGGGACCTTAAAAAAACCTCTGGCCTAATGCATTTGTCTTGACCTTCTAAAATGATGAGTGCTATAAATGGAGAAATAGATTAAACTATTATATATATATATATATATCCGTGGTTCATAGAAAATCCTGTCTTTGGCTTGGGAAAAAAAACCATTGTACTGGATAAAATTGGAAATGTAAACTGTAATAGCAAATCAAACTTAAAGCGTTGGATAAAATTGTGGAAGTCAATGGTTTTCAACCCACTTCCCTTATTTCTATTGCTTAAAAGATGTTTCATGCGTTGACTATTAATTAATTTTAGAACCTGTTTAAGTAATAATTCTGCTATGATTGACATTTAAAGAGAATTAAACTCAAGATTGCTAATTTATCTAGTGGAAAATGTAAATGTTGCCCCAAAGGGTAAAACTTGCTTGAGTATAGCTGGAGGGGGTGGGGACAGGATTGGAAGAAGAAGAGGTGGCTGGCGCTCTCTAAGATGGATAAGAAGACAGACATCTTGGAGGAAGTATTTCTTGAGCTACAATTTGGAAGGACAGAAGCACTATGTACCAGGTACCTCCTGGTAAGAACCCCCCTTCACACCATTGCCTTTTGTTGGGGAAAGATGTTTATTCTGTGAAGAGGCAGAACCAAGTCTTCCTGCAGGTAGATTCATCAACTGGCCCAGGGAACTTGCTTAGGTGCGTTAAAAATGCCCAATTGCTTGCCCACCTTTGAAAAAAATTGTGGTCATATATGCATAACATAAAATGTTCCATTTTCTTCATTTTTTTGATTGCATAGTTTAGTGGCATTAAGTATATTCACATTATTGTGTAACTATCACCACTGTTGATCTCCAGAACTTTTTCATCATCCCAAACTGAAGCTCTGTGCCCACTAAACAATGTGCCCATTAAACAAATCCTCATTCTTCCACCCCGGTCCCTGGTAACCACCATTCTACTTTCTGTCTCCCTGAATTTGACAATTCTAGGCAGCTTGTGTAAGTGGAATCATACAATATCTGCCCTTTGGCATCTGGCATCTGGCATCTTTCACTCTTGCCTACCTTTTTGGAGACCAGTTGACCACAGCCAGGAGCCTACATAGCAGGGGCATGCACCAGCATTCATTCTTCTGAACCTCACCTCCCATGGGCATCTCTGCGTATGGTTGGACCCCTATCCCTACAGGCCTCATCTTAAATGATATTGCCTCAAAGCAGCCCCTCACCACAGCCATTCTATCGAAAGAGGTCCCCTCTCTCTTTCTTCTCCATTGCTGTATTCTGCTTGTTGTCTGATTTCTCCTATTCCAGTGTATAATTATATATATAGGGTTATGGTTGCCTCCTCATTGGCTAACTGGTCTACCAAATTTTAAGCTATGAGAGGGCTGGAACTTCTGTCTAGATTTATATCTGGAGCATAACCAGTGCTTATCACAAAGTAAGTGCTCAATAAACACTTGTAGGGTAGAGGGAGGGGTGGAGGAATGGTTCTCTATCTCCAGCCTTGGCTAAGAACTATCATCATACATATGGCTGTGTTCTGAGTGCCTCAGAGATAAATGCTAACTCAGTGCTGCCGTTCTTGTAGAGTTTGCACTGCCTTCACCTAGATTTTCCAGGATAAACGTTTAGATTTCAAACTGCCGCCCTCGTGTAGCCTGGTAAAGTTCCAGAATGGTTTACTCTAGTCCTTCCATGGATGTGTGCTCAGAGAAGGCAAACAAATTTAATGTCAACCTAAGTAGAACACAATTAAAAGCTAAAACCTACTATAGAAAAGTCAATCCTTGTGTTTTTGTGCTGGATAAAAGGCTTTATGGATTACCACCTTCATTGGATTATCCAAGTCACTAACTCCTAGATTGTTATGTTAATGAGACTTTATGAATATTAAAAATAAGATAGCAGTTTTCAGGCCCAGGGAATTAGAACCACTCCTTGAATAAGGCTGACGTCTTAGAGGGGCCTCCTTGATCACCTGGTTCAACTTATTCATTGTATGTAGGCAGGTGACATCAGGGGACACACAGTTCTCCTGAGATGCTGGCTGAGCAGGCACTAGAACCCAGGGCTCTGGCCTCATGACCCTGAATGGGCATTTTTGAAGGACAAAAATTATATACAAATATTAAATATTCACAGACTATTTGCATTCAGGAAGAATTAAGTCTGTTTCTAGAATACCTGGTGCCTTTATTAACTAATTGCAGTCATTGTTTTTTTATACGTAGTTGCCTCCAAAACCCTATCTTCTGTTCAAATACAATCATTTAAATAGCACAGTTATCTGAACACACCTATAAAAAACCTCGTTACTTCCTCATTGAGTTCTAATATTAAAGGTCCCAGGAACTTATTAGTTCTTGAGAAAAGGACTAAGACACGAACAGGTCATCTTTCAGCTTTCGGGGTAACAGCTTTACCCTGAAAAGGACATTAGCTTGAATCCGGTGAAGGGAAGAAGCACTTGAAGTTTGTTTAGCGCTCGCAGAAGCTTGAAATACAAATTGCAGTTAAAATTGGTTCTTTTTGTTTGTTTGTTTGTTTTGGTGGGGGGGAGTCATATTCCTTATAAATACAGTACTTTCATTTGCCAGAAAAAAAATCTCATTTCTTTTATGTTCTGTTCACCTGAAATGCAAATAGGAGTTTGCTTGCAATTAATTAAGCAGATGATAGATGGCACTTTAAAATGAACATTCAGCATTTCCCCTCGTCTGAATACAGAGCACAGAGATAATTGGATGGGAAACGATATGGCATTTGAATGTGGATTTTTTAAAAAGAGCCTTTCCCCTTTGACTTATATAGATAAAGAGAAATTGGCCTTTCAGAATTGTGTAATGTCACAGACATATGTGTACCCCAATCAGCTGTGCCTCATGCCCTCGATTTATAAGAGCACCAGCTCATTTGGCTGTTGGCAAGACCTTGCTTAGTGGTGCATCAGCAATTAGGAGCTGCCACCACCTCTGCGTGAAGTAACGTGGCTTTTTTCTCTTGTCACTTAGTTCCTTGGAGGGGTTGTAGTAGAGTCACATTTCATCACGGGTAAAATACACACCGATTTGGAAAGTGGCAAGGTGGCCCGGGACTGTGTTGACTGCATTTGAACCCTCAGAAGTATCTCTTTTTCCCAGGGACTGTCATTTGGAAAACAGTGCCTGCTGCCATCTCCAGTAGCACAGGAGGCTTGTGTGCTGTGTGTCATTTCTGGGACCTGTGGGTCCTATGCTGAGGACCTGGTCAAACCACAGAATAGCTGCTGCTGGCTGACTCTGTGTTCTAAGGTTCTGGGAAGAAATCCCCTCTTGGTAACTTCCTTCCTCAATGCCCCCCACCCTCCAGAAAAAACCAATACAGTAAAATAAAACAAAGGGGATCAAACCTGCAGCTTTCCTGGAGGTATATAGAGTCCATGCCTAGATCTCAACTAGAGGAATCCAGTCTTGTGGGACGTTGTGAAGGGCACAGTCATAGTTAAAATAGCGACAATAACAATGGTGCTTCGTGTTCAGCAGGCTCTGAGATGAGAATGCGTGTGCCAATTTCTTAAGGAAGAGTTCCCTGAAGGAACTAGTTAGGGAGGAGGGGGACAGGATAGAGAAGTGAAAGAAGCCAATGCAAATTCAGATATAGGCTTCTTGGGGGCATGTGGGCTCCTGGTGAAAGAGGTGTCCCACCAAAGAGGCTCTCTCCATTGGTCCTGCTCCAGAGCCAAGAAGCTCCCTGCTTCCGATGACCAGGGCTCTGGTAAACAGCCAAGAATCTGGGGTGACTGATGTGGCCAGTTTTCCCTGGGCCTCCTGCTTTGAAGACTCAATCCAGCCTCACATCAGGGCAGGGAAGATGGGAAGATGCACTAATGGGACCTCTTGTCTCTGCTGTGACCTCTGAGGAGATATTTTAATTAGCTGGAGCAGCCAGCCAGGGAACCCAGCTGCGATGCTATCTCCTCTTGGAGATCAGAGCCTGGCAAGAGAGAGAGCTGGCCTTCCCTGGTATCCAGAAGCCACCCTCAGCCTGTCAGGGGGTTGGTTTGGGGCTGTACCCGGGAGCTGTAGGTTCCTGCCAGAGCCAGTAAAAGACCACACATTGCTTTTCCAGAGAAATGCTGTAATTCATTGTCAGCTTGGTGAGTGAAGGCATCTCTGAGAACTGGGAAGCTGATGGACGCTGGCATGTGGGCCTGGAGAGGAGGCTGCCATCCATCCTCCTCCAAGCTGTGTGGATCTCTCCACTAACAGCCGGCTGGGAGGTGACCGGTCCTGGCAGCCCATGATTTTCAGGAGCTCCCCCAAGCCATCTGGGGGCTTTGGCTGGAGGCTCCTCTGGAGGCCTGGAGATTGCACAGGCTAGTTACTCGAGGGTCAGGAGAGCTGCCCTTCTGGGCCTGTCTTTCCAGCATAGGGAGATTCAAGGGTCTGTTAACAGTGTGCATTTCATTTCATGAACGATTGGGCTTATGCAAAAGCCGGTAACTTTCTGAGATTTCCAAAGGGAGTTCGGCACCACATCTTGTAAGAATGCTCCATGCAGCCTCAGGAAGCGCTTTTAGCAGCCAGCACCGTGGAATGTTCCCAATCACTGGCCAAGGCAGTGACCTTTACTCTAGCAAATTTCCCAGGGGAGGCGGTGGGGCAATGCGAAAAGCATTCATTGGGTGATCTGGAGATCTGTCCCAGGTCCTGATAGTGAAAGTGGAACATGTCTCTGGGGATGCTGAGATGGAGCAAATTCTCTCCCAGTCGTCAGGGAGCTTGAACAGAAACTGGACTGATAGGTGGGCAGTGATGCTCAGATCAGGGGCCCTGGGGTGCTGCAATCACCTGGTGCCAAAATGCTGAGTTGAGCAGCATCAGCTTCTGTTACCCTCTCTGAATCGGAGATCCAGTGGACCTAGAGAAAAAGTAGTTTAGCTAGAAGAGCAGAGAGGGAAAGGGGGTGAAAGACAAGTGAGGACCAAAAGCTGGATAGCTTATCCCAGTCTGCAAGAGTCCTGGGCCTTGCCCGGGGAGGAGAGAACTGGGAAAAGGAGAGTGTGAGATCGTGTCCTCTACCCACCCCTCATGCCCTGATCAGTTGAGGCCATATGAACACCTTGCTCTCCATCCATTGGGCTCTGCCCACTCAATGCTGAAAATGGGGCAAAAGAGCATGATTTTAGACCAACTAGTGTCCACATCCACCTCCTTACTCTTGAGCAAGTTAGTGTCTCATGGAATGGGGACAACAAAGGGCAGCTCATGGGCTGTTGAGACAATTACAAGACATCATGCGTTTAACATCCTCAGTGGACACTGGCCCATGGCACTCACTGCATTCTGTGCGTAGTAGCTATTAGAATTGGGTTGGACCCATTGGGGTGCTCCCTGAATGGTGAGGAGCCTCCCAGTGAGAGGTGCTGTCCTCACCCACCAGGCCTTATCTGACTTGAGGGGATCAGCCTCGAACCCCAAGCCCAGTGAACAAAGCTTCCTTCCTCATCTTTCTGGAATGCATTGATGAAATGGGGAAAGAAAAGGAAATTGATCAACAAATGCCATGCTTTTGTCAGAGGAAAAGAATGCTTTTTTTCCCTTCAATATTCAAGACTTGGGAAAAGTCAGGGAGATAAAGAAAAGGAAGACAAAGTGTGTTTAGCCAAGCTTTTGGGAAGCCCTTTGGGTGACCTTGATTCCAAAAGACAAATTGCACAATGTTGAGTCACCACAAACCACTGGGATGCTTTTGGCCAGAAGCGTGGGGAAGCCAGGATCTTGAGATCTGTGTGAAACATCTTCCTGGAATGCTCAGCGCTTGGCGAGACTCAAAGGTGGACAGCATTACCTTTTAGCTTAGCATTGCCTTCAGACCGGGGCATTGCTGGCATCCTGCTGCCCCTCCAAGCATGGGCCTGGGCATCTCTTAGAACTGGCAAAATGACAGTGACAGGTCCTTGGTATTTCTTTCCTTTTGTGATCCTGGGAATTGGGTGAAAGGGGTTTCTAGTGCTCCCAGAAATTAGACACAAGGCAAATGGTGGTTTATTGGCTACTGACCCGAGTCACTGAGCTACTTCTGGGTCATCTCCAGCTCAGAAGATGGGGACCAGCTTGTTCTGCTATGCAACCAGCCTTAGCATCTAGGGGATTCCTTGTAGTTCAGTGAATGCTGCTGGCCACAGAGTGAAGAGCTCTTTAGATCTGCTTGCTCAGCAACATTCCAAAGTATGTGTTTTATTAAGCTTTTGAGTTCTGGGGGTAGGGGTAGGGGAGAGAGTGATTGCGCACAGTGATGTGCAGTCCACACTCTGCTGCTTAAAACATGTTTGCTCTTTAACTAAACATTTGAGACATGTTTTCTTTTCACGGTCGCTAAGTAAAATACAGAGCCAGCAAAGAAGTTATTATTGTTATTATCATCATCTTCATCATCATCACCATCATTAGGTCATCAAATAGTTAGGGACAGCCCCTGTCTTTGATTTATCTGTTCCTCCCCCCGCCCTCCATTGCCCATGTCTGTCCTCCTCCTTACCCCCCACCCGCTTCATGTATTTAATCTGTGTTCTTGAATATGTGTTTTCTTGAACAAGGTATTTTCTATGTGCCGTTTATTTTTCTTTTTTTTTTAATACAGCTATATGGCACTACCTTGCTTGCTCAGTTTCTTACTATTTCCGCTCAAAACTTTTAAAGATCAACCTGTGTTTTTGTACATATAACTAGTTTCCAGCTTCCGCTGCAGAGTTGTCATTGTGGCCATTTTATAGGTAACTAAAGTAAGACTTCCAGCATGAGGTCACATGTTGAAGTGTATGGCAGAGCCAAGCCATACTTTTGACTCCTGATCCAGTACCCTTCCCACTTGTGGGCCCGTGACCTCAGTTTTCTTTCTTCTTTTCAATTCCCCTGGTGACTTGAGCCTGTACCAGAGCCTGGCCTTGATCATCTTGATGGTTGCACCCTTACCAAATCCTTGGGCAGAGGCTGGGCACGGGGCCTTTGGCTCCCCTCACCCCATTCTCTTATTCTGCACGGATGGCTGTGCTCACAGCCATTTCTACTGGTGGTTTCTGCTCTTTGCTACTCAACGAGAGAGAGCAGTGCCTCCCACACACTAGAGCAAAGGCAATATGGCAAGCATGTTATTTATTATTCTTAGGGGCATAAGAATAATAGCATCTCTGTTCCCAGGTTCTCACAAATGGAGTCCAATAGGCTTATTTCTCGGTTCATTATCACCATTCATCTCAAGAGCTTCACCAGAATTGACTGTCTACCTGGAAACACATTACAGACGACAGTCGTCACGTGTGATGACTTAGAAGGAGGGGCAAGGCAGGCCTGGCTTCTGAACCCAAGGCCCTGCCTTGCTCAAATTGCGGATCCGTAAATGGCTTATAAACACTATTCAGAAATGGAACAAAGATCTCAGAAAAGGAACACTTTCTCGAAAGAGATGGCAAATGTGATTTACAGAAGGGTCTAGAAAGAACATTATTTGGAGGGAGCGATAGTGGGGCTGTGGAAACACAGAAGGGGGATGGGGCTTCCAATTGGAACAGAAAAAGAAGCGCCAATCCCAGAATTCAAAACCAAAACAGAGCTCTTAGAAACCTTAAAAGAAGAGGATGGAAGGTGCTGAAACACAGGTGAGAAGAGGCCAATGATTGGCCATTGTTGAATGTAGAAGCTAGAAAAGTTAAGGATGAGATCATTAGTTTTGTTGGGAGGAAAAGTTAAGAAGTCAGTGACAAAATCTGTCATGACTGAGTATTGAATGAAAGTTGATACACAACTTTAATTATATCATTCGGTTATTTGTTACTCTATTATTACCATCCTTTTTATTTAGTAACTGAATAATGAGAGAGAAAGCTGGTATTGATGAAGACCTTCACGGCGAAATATTTATCATGGGACCCAACTTTCCTGGAATATGTGTCAGAGAATGCAGACTCACAAAAGAAAATTTTATATTTGTGAGGACAGTATAAGTATTTGGCTTTTATTTATGTTCTCACACGCTACACAAATAGGTTTTCTGTCCAGTGTGCTGGAATTTATGCCGCAGAGTCTTATTACAATATTGTAAATTGAACTACGTATGAATTTTCCTTTGGAAATACCATTATTTTTCTGTGAATGTTCACCTCAGCCAGGCACTTTAAAACCTTTGAGTCAAAAAGGTGTTGTCTGAATTAATTATGTATTTGTTCAGAAAGAAATATTTGTTGACTGGCGTGGATTAGAATGATTATTAAGGACTCAAATTCCTGTCAAACTGTGGATTGCCAGAGTTGTAAGATTCACGGTGTAGGAAGCAAAATGTCTCCTTTGCAAGGTCAGCTTGGTGGATGACACCCAGAACCTGTGTTTGTCTCTAGGGGATGGTACACAGAGCCAGCCTCTCAGGCTGCCGACCCCTGAAACTCTAGAACCTGCATCCTGCCGTCCTGTAGCCAGAAAACACGCGCCTCTAGCTCAGCACAGTGTCTGCTCACCGCCAAACCCCGTGGTTCTTCAAAGCCTTCAGGAGTGGGTTCACCCTTTAGAGGCAGCCTTTTGCTCGGTGCCCAGTGTACGATCCAGTCTTCTTTCCCACTGACTTTCTCCGTGTTCCCAACACCCCCAGCCAAGCCGGCTTATTCATGGCCCCCTCCGTGCACTTTCCTGGCTCTCTTTCTGACATCTGTGCTGCATGGAGTGGTCTGTTCCTCGCCTTCTCTTCCTATCTAAATTCCACTCATTATTCCAGCCCCAAGACACACCTCTCTGTCTCGGACCATTATCTCAGACTATTTGACCCAAGGCGCTGGCCATATCTTCTGTCTCTAGTGTCTGGCTCTGGTATCTCTACGAAGAAAAGGCAGTGTGTATTGTGATGGTGAAGAGCATGGGTTCAAATCCTGCCTCTACCATTTATCAGTCATGTGACCTGCCTCTACCATTTACCATTAATCTCTCAGTTTCCTCATTGGTAAATGGTGATGAATGTAGTAACCTCATAGGGTTTTCATGAGGAGTTAATTAGTTATCATTTGTAAAGTACCTGTATCAGTGCTGGACGTAAAATCAAATAACATCCTGAGAATATAGCTGTTTGGTTCTGAGGGCCTAGGTGGCTGGTTGGAAATTGTATTTGGTCCTCTCATCTGGACTCTCAGCTGCCTGAGGGCCGGCCAGCCTCATGCTTCTGTAATTCCTTCTGCACGGAATACTGTACCATGTACAGCAGCAGCCCTTGTTAAGAGGGGAGCAGATAGGAAGAAGGCCCTAGCTGGGGAGATTCCTGCAAAGAGACACGCTGTACCTACATACTGAGTGATCCATGCATATGGAGGCTTCAAAACACAATCCGAGATTCTCTCAGTGACCCAGAGAAGATGACCCCATCAGGGAAGAACCTAAAAGAGAATGGGAGAGGAAGCCCTCCGTCTGCAGAAGAGACAGGGTGATGAGTTTTCTGTTTGCTCATCTCTCTTCCTTTCGGGACAGTGTTTGTTCGGTCCCACTCACAGCTCCCTTGGTTTGGGTGTATTTACTGACACTAGCAAAGACACACACTATGGGGAGACCCCAATCAGAGCAGAGGTGGGAATTAATCTGCCCTCTTCTGAGTGCCCTGGGCGCACTGTTTCTACTGCTTTTAGAATTCCGTGCAGTTACTCACCTGATATGAACCTGTCTCCTGCATCCAGTTTTGAAACCTTGGATTGCTTCCTGCAGTGCTGATTTAGATTCTCAAAGTGGTGCAGCCACTGAGTACCTGCTTTCTAACACACAGAACAGTGTAACTCAGCCTGTTCTCAAGAAGCCTGACACCTGGCTAAACGACAATTAAATAATAATACATCAAGAAGTAGTTAATTAACGGTACAAGACAGTAAAAACGCATACTGGATGAGTGTGATGGGGAGAGAAAGGCCCCCTCACCCACGCTTCTAGGCTGGAGTGCCCCAGGGAAGGGCTCCTGGCACAGCGAAGAGCCCTGTGTTGATAATTCGGTTTTATTTGAAAACTCCATGATATACCAGTTGGGAAGAAGCTGAGCCTAAACAAAATCTATGCATATCAACCTCAGGTGTACAGCAGGCAGGACCGCCTTGCTTGCTTTTCAGAGTGTGCATTTTATGAGTGTAATGTGCACACTTACAAAGAGGGACCAAAGTACAGATATTTAAAATGCAATTGTGGAAGTAGGTAGTGGACCCCATCATTCGTGGGTACAGCAGCATGGGCTCGGACCCGGATCTCGAGGGTGTGCTGCCTCTGGCTGTCATGAGCCTGGGCTCTTTGGTGGACAGTGTTTCATGGCATGTTCCCTCGCCAGCTCAGGACTTGGGACATTTGGTTTTGTCTTCAGTGCACCCAGATGTGCAGGTGTGTACGCTTACTTGTCAGTTGGAAGAAATAGCAGGGGATGGGTAGAGATGTTTAATTTATAGTGATACCACTCAGATATTCAGGAAGCAGTTTCATTGTTTCGTGTTCATGTGATTCATTGTCGCAGCTGAATTACCATCTTCTTGATGGTACCTCAGGTTCCTATTGGGGAATGCAGAGTGGGGGTGGATGCTTGGTGCCTCCTTTTTCTCCTCCATACTCCCATCTACTCCCATGGTTTCAATTACCCACCTGGATTCTAACAGCCACCAGCTCCGGCCCAGGCGCTCCTCCCGAGCTCTAGGTCTTGTTTTCTGATGCTTCTCCCTCAGCCCCCCCAGGCTCCTCATGGCCCCAGCCCCAGGCCTGCCCCCTTCCCGTGTTTCCTATTGTTAGATGGCAGCACCACCTTGGCCCTGAGCCTGGAGTCGGCCGGTTTCCTCCTGCTCCTCCCTGTCTCCACTCAGCATGTGGACATTCATCGGGACCATCTAGTCCACCTTCTGGGTCCATCTCAAATCCTCCCCCTCCTTTCCATTCCTGTGTCTTGTCTCTTAGCCCAGACCTTCGTTATTTTGCCGGGACCACTGCAGAAGCCTCCGGATGGACCACTCTCTCTCTGTTCTCCACCCTGTCCCTCGGGTCACCACAACACATAAACGTGCGCCTGTAATTGTCTAGTTTGCGAACCCCGGATGATTTCTCATTGCTGGAGGAGGAAGCCCACGTTTCTTAGCAGAGCCTCTGATATTCTTCACAGTCAAGCCTCCCCCTTTCTTTCTAAGCCTCTTCTTCTCCAGCATCATCTGTGTTCTAGACACACGGACTTTCTTACCTTTCCCTAGACAAGCCAGGTGTGTTACAGCCTCTGTGCTTTTGCTCATGCTGTCCGTGGGTCCCTGTCTGCCTTGTGTCCCTAGTGAAGGACAGCTCACTCGTCAAGACCCAGCTCAAAGTCCCTTCTGTGTGAAGCTACGCACGTGGGCCGCATCTCCAGTACAGCACCTGCCGCACGGCATGGCCGTCTCCGGCTTGCTCATTGGTGTGTTAGTAGAAATTAACTTCCTGAGGGCCGACCCTGAGTCCTGTCTTTGTATCTCCAGGGCCTGGTCCATGGTAGTCCTGATGTTATTGGTGTGAGGATGGTTAGAAGGATGGAAGGACGGATGACTGAATGAATGGATGGAAGGAGGGAAGGAAGGAAGGAAGGAAAGAGGGAGGGAGGGAGGGAAAGAGGGAGGGAGGGAAGGAAAAAGGAAGAAAGAAAGAAAGGGGAAAGGGGAAAAGGTGGAAAAAAGGAATGAATGAATTCCATTTAGAATACTAAAGTAATCTCCATGCAGGCAATCCGGTCCTACCGCCCCCAGTCCCTAAGGATGTCAAGTACTTTTTGTTTCCTGTTCCAAATCTAACCAGGAACACTGGAGTATTTTAGGATCTTAGTAAATATTTGCAGATTGACATATGTTTGTGGAAAATGTGCTTTAAAATTTTTGGGCTGCAAAAAAAATCAGGCAACTGGTTGATATTCTCTCTGCTTATAAATTAAAGATTTTGTTTGTCATCTTTTTAAAAAATAGTGCGTTTGCAGGGTTGTTTGTGGTGGAAACAGTCTGCCTACATCAGACATTAGTAGCCCCTATTTTTTTTGGGGGGGGGGTTAAATCTACTTAGGGAAAAGCTAAAGGAAGATCATTTGGTAACCAGCTGGGAACGCCATCTCACATGTGGGCCTGCTTTCTGACTTAATGCTTAAGCCCTGCAAAGTTGAAGTCCCTTTGGAAAACAAAGCAATGAACATAAAAAGAGAAAAAGCAAGAAGACTTCCATTTCCTCCTGAATTTGAAAAGCAGTGCAGCTCAATTCTTTGCTTCCTCTGATTAGGATATTGACATTTACATTTTGTAGCCATGGTCCTGGAGCAGTCCCCACAGTGAGGGCTGAGGGGCAAGCATTTCCCTGTGGTAGGACCATGGCAAAACAAAGGGATCCTGAGGATGGCAGAGGCCTGGGCCAGCTACCTCTACTGATTCCCCCCCCCCCCCCGCCCCCCAAAGCTTCTAATTTAGCTCACAAAGCAAAAACGAGCACGAAAATTCTGGAAGAGGTTCCCAGGCGAGGACTGTAAGGAGCATAAAATCAACAAGCATTAATCTTGCCCTTTAATGATCTATGCATGGTAATCTAACATTGCATTATTTTTTTCTTCTTCTTCTTCTGTCCTTGGCGGAAGACAGCCTGCTGGGCGCCCACTTGCTCCAGCTTCCTGATAAATGTCAAGCCATCTTTTGGAGCTGGCACGTCGTTAGACAGCTAAGAGGTCACATATTTCCTCCAAGCCCTCCTCTTTCCCAAGGATATGGCTCCATGTTGAGGATAAAGCCCCGTGCACTTTTCGGCTCCAGGCACAGAACAAACGCTATTAACCTGGAGGAAAGCTGACATTTCTGCAGGCTGCTGCAGTGGTGGTATTTTATGCGCTTCCCTGGGGGCCTGACCATATCCTGCCTCTTCCCCCGTGATGTGCTCAGGTGAAGCTTGAATGCCTTGCACAGGTTTTCTAACAGGTTGGGGAAGAAAGAGATTTCATTTGGAGTCCTAGGACAGAGGGAGCGAGGCACACCTGCCACCTTAAATTGATTAGGACAGTGCATTTGCAGGCAGGACCCACGGTGAGGGCTTTCTCATCAGTGATGGGAAATGGTCGGGAAAATCTTTTGGAAAAAAATACAATAAATCCATAGCTCTCTCAGAGCCATTTATATATTATATTTTGCTTTCAACATCGAGAGTGAAAAATCGTGTTTTAAAGCTTATTAAAATGTTACCCATATAGATAGTTTTAAAAGATAATTTATATTAGCACTGGTGCATAACCTTTTAAATTAATAATTCAGAACTGTGACTAGAGGTTTCAGTAATCTCTAGTAGTATATTATCTGGCTGTTCCACTGAGAAATTAGCACTTATGGACTAAGGTATAAAATTGAAAAATCTAGCCCATTTGGTAGGCTGCTCTCAGTGAGGAGAGCCTTCTTAAATGAAAGCCTATTAGTATGAGAATTCTGATTTCTAGAATCAAATCTGTTTTAAGTCATTACGGAGTTTTAGAAAGAAAGGCCTCTGCTGCTTAAGAACACATTGAAGTCTTAAAAGTAGGCAGATTATTGATTTTTAGCAAGTTTTACTGCCCCAGACACTGAAGAATGATTCTCATGACTAAAATTTATAGGTTATTAAGGAGAAGAATGCAAGGAAAAGACTAGTTGGAAGATTCACAAAATTAGCTCATTTTGTTCGTTAGAATTCACTTATCACTCTCTCCTGAAATACAGATATATCTGAGTCTGGAGAGGACTTCTTGGTTACATGGTAAATTTATGTAGAGCCAACTATACAGGTATCATATTTTCGCCCACAAGGACATAATCACTTTTTGTATGTTTGCAAAGAAAAAGAAAAGCAGGTTATTTTTTTATTTGTTTGTTTGGTTTTTTTTGAGAAGCTTAATTCATCGAAAAGTTCAGGTTTGGCAGATCTGGCCACTGGTGAAAAAACCTGTTCAGCCCAAACCAAATAGACACAGTACAGAACGCTTTCTCCAGTTCAGGCTGGTATTTAATGCAATGTTTTATTTTTGTTGTTTTTTTAAGTCAGATTCTGTGCTTCAGTTTAGAATAGGGGACCTCTCTGAATGCCTTGGGAGGTGATATTCTATTTCATGCTCTTCAGAGGGAATGTGTAGTGTCATTGGCAAGGTGGTTCTGTGAAAGTAGGAAGTGTATTCTTCATCAAATGTGGGTTAAAATATAAAATGTGCCTTATACCAGAGGCAGTGTAGTACAGGAGAAACCCCTGCACTAGGAAGGTTAGAAACGGACACCTTCACCAAACTGATGTGATACGGGCCACTCTGACCCTCGGTTTCTTCATCTGTAAAATGGGAACCACAACACCCATCCTGTCTCCGTCCAACATAATCTCAGAACTGTAATCCAGCCTCCTATGCAGGGACTGAAGAGAGCATGAACTCAGCAACCAGCAAAAGTACCAGCCCCATAGCATCTGTTCCCAGGGATTGAGGTGTGCTTAGTATTCAGAGCTGGGGGGATGCGGATGAAATAGAATCATCTGCATGGAAGTGCCTTGAAAAGTGTATAGAGCATGCAACAATTTCCAATTTTAAAAATAAATATTTGTGTTTAACACCAGGCACATAGACTGTATCCCACAAATGTCTGTTGTGGAATACACACATCGAAATTAATATCGTCTCCTTCACAGTGGTCCCCGGAAAGGTGCCACTCACAGCCCACGAAGGGTGTTTTCATATCGATTTTTGTTTTTCTTCAACCTCCGTGTCTGCAACAGCTAACCAAAGGGCTCTTGTCTTTTGAGCGTGCCCTTTTTAAACCTGTCTCCTCACCCCTGCCAGGGACATCTTCCTCAAGCGCAAGTCTGAGCAAGCGCGTCTGCTCCAGCAGCAAGGAGGGTGAGGTGTTGAAACCCTTAGGTGGCGACTGCCCAGCCCTGTCGGGATAAAGTCCCCACTCCTTGGTCTGGGACACACAGCCCTGTATTTTCTGACTCCTGTAAACTGTCCAGCCTCTCCTCATATACCTTCTTCCCTCCAGGCCAGCGGGAACTACTCGAATTTCCCCAAAGTACCAGTCCCTTGCTGGGCTCCTGCTCTCACACCTGTCCTCTTTCCCTCCTGGCACGCCCTCTCTAAACCTGTCCTTCCTTCAGGAAGGGAATCCGATGCCATTTCCTCTTGAACTCCTTTGCACCCCACCTTCCACCCAAATCTGGGCTTCCTCCTGTTTGCCACTGACAACCTTCCTTTTTGTACTGTATTTTTTGGTCTCTGTGCCTGCCTTCCTTACTGGATTCTGGCCACATTGAGAGTAGAATTAACAGGTCTTCCTTTCTCCCCCATACCTCCTCAGCAGGAAACACACCATAGGGTTCCAGTAAACACTGGTTGGATGGGTGGGTGGGTGGATGGATGGGTGGAAATATGTAAGTGCCCTCCCCCATCTTACCTTTGAGCTTCTAGTGTGTCAGCTGCCAGGAGAGAACAGCATTGCATACGGATTAAGGTCTGTATATTTTATTCAAGTGTGTGAGTAATCTCAGATTCTTTCTGCTCTTCCGCAAAACGTCAAAGGCTTTCTAAAGGTGACAGAACCTGGCTCAGGGACATTTAGCTGGCGCCATCTTCCAAGGGGTTCTCAGGGCTGAGGGTAGACAAGGCTGATGTCTTGAAGGGTAGCCTCAGGAAAAGGAAGATATTCAGAATGGAGCTGTTGGGGGTCCCAGCAGGAGACAGGAGAGAAGGGGAGGAACTACCAAACTGGGGCGTGAGAGGATTGCTAGTCTGAGTGCCTTCCTTGCCACACCTCCCTCTGCTTCTTTGCACACTGACACCTGCAGAGTGACCCTTACTGAGGACTCCTCTTTAATAGTGAATGGGGGTGGGGGTGGGGGTCAACAGCAAAGGCCTTCAGACCCTCAGAGACCATGGCAGAAGGCATGGGAAACTGATGGATCCTTGGTCTGAGGGAGGTTCAAGGAAATCCACCACCAAGATGTGCATATGTCTTAGCATCTGCCAACAGTCACCGTCACTCCAGCTGTGTGTGCTGCTTCAGGAAGCCTAATAAATCTGGTGATTTAATTACACTAAATTACCTAATCAGAGAACTTTCTTATGCTACACATTATTACTTTAATAAACCAGGGAGAATAAAGAAAAGTTTCTTGAATATCTTTGCCAAATCAGCCTAGGCATCCATTTTCAATTTAATAACTAATAGCAGAGGAGATTGAAATAGATGCTATTACAGATTTTTACAAGGCAAAATATATTTAGGCAGGATCAGAAGGTTAATTAAAATTATAGCTGGGTCTTGTCATTACCCAGCCACTCTTTTTCTTCTGCGCAGTTGCTCCGAGTTTAGCGTCTGTTTGATAAAAATGCTTAAAATGGAATCCTCATTTAAAAGAGAATTATACTCAGTATTATTTCTGAGCCTGATCTCATGTACCTATGCCGGAAATAAATGCATAATTAACCCTTTTTCATGATAAATTAACATTCATTTTCCTAGGATTAGTAGGAAATAGCATAATACAGGACAGGGTTTGCCTTCATTCAAACAGTCCCATGGGACCTCTAACACTCTTAAAGGATTAGTAAAGCCTGTGAATCATTGTGTGTCTGTGCACAGGAAAATAAGATGCAGTTTCTATCAGAGAGGGAGGTTTTTCTAACTGACAGCTTTTACAACTAAGCACAGAAAGATTAGCCTGCAAATACTGCGAGGATGACTTTGGAACCCTGGCCAGGGCGTGTTAGCAAAGGAAGTGTCCTAGGAGTATTTAAAATTTTAAATGAATTCTTCCAGGACTTTGAGACATCTGGTTACAGCAGCCATTGAAATCAAGGTCCCCGGAGAACAGATAAGCTTTCCGAAGGACCTTTGTCTGGTGCCTTCTCGGCTAAACTCTTGGGAGTTTTCTTGCTTATCTGAGTCCGTTTTATCAACTGATAGGTTTAAATTTACATAAACAGTATAGTTTGTTTTGTTAGATTAATTAAGATCAGGTTAGAAACAGCAGAGACCTTCTGGAGAATAGCATTTGGAGCCTCCCTGAGTCTTTAACTCAAAATTCCCAAGGTCTCGGTGAACAGGAATAAGTTGCTATCAAATATTTATTGAGCACCCAAAAGTCACCAGACACAGAGTCTGCATTTTAAATGTTTAAGGGCAGGGGGTAGGGGGATGTGAGGATGAAAGAGGCTCTGCTATTGCAGTCAATAACAAATAGAGTATAGGTTGCCTTTGATTTGGTTCAAATGACAGGCGCTTAGGAGGGTGGGTGGAGCCACCATCTGTTCAGTAGCTACAATGTCCAGGTAATATTTCAGGCCTTTTTATGTGAATCATCTCAATAGAAAACTTGTAAGTATGGAGTGAGACAATAGTGAGCAGTATAACCCAGAGAGAGGGTGAGGTTGATCTTTTCCGTGCCCACACCTACTAGATGCTTCTTTTTCCATGCCACTCACTTAGTAGGTGCTAAAAAAAAATAGTAAAGGATTCTCCTCCATTTGTCCTCTTTATTTAGTGGAATCCATGTGGAGACAGGCTCAGTGTCACGCTGCCGATAACCCTTGGTGACTTTCTCTGGTCCTAACCTTAACATGAGCTCCTGGTGGATCTCTGATTAGTGGACAATTAGGATCAGCATTGTGGGAAGGAGCTTTCTATTTCCCCTTTTAAAGTTTTAAGGCCCCAGAGATTCTTTGGAAGGCAAAGAATGAACTAAAGCGATAAGTCAAGAGAATCTCAATGATCTCAGGAGCGCTGGGTGAGTTTCTCAGTGGCCTGGAGTTCGTCTGTGTCCTGAGGTTGGAGGCAGGATTCCGTGCTGGTGAGGGCGACCCACTGGATGCGAGGTTACCAAGGGAAGGTGGCCAGGGGACGGGATCCTGCAGCCTCGAGGATCATTTCCCAGGGGCAAGGAACACTGAACTGCCCCATCTGGGGCCCTGTCTCAATACGACTTAGGGTTTTGTTTTCAAAGGGAAGCGATTGAAGTGCTCTGAGTGCTGAGAGATTGTTTACATAGCAGAGCCACTGTGGGTTTTATTTTTGAAGGAAAATCTGGTACGCGTGTAATCTGCATGCTGGATGGCTTTAAGAAACAGTTGGATCAAATAAAAGTAATGATGAATAAAACAACTCTAGTGGCAGCCAATACACATGAAAGATTCAGCACCAGACCCAGTGTCTATCTGACTGACAACAGAGGAGAGGCTCTCCGGGGACCTTAAGAGAATTCCTTGCCCAGCCACCACAGGCTTGCCAGGCCCCACCGCTGGCTAGGGTGGGCCTGAAGGGGCTTGAGCATTTGTTTCCGCAGGCCAGCACCCACACCGATCCTGCGAAGGCCTGATGAGCAGGCAGAGCGAGACCAGGACCGAGCATGAAACAACAGCTAGTAGACATTTGGAGAAGGAAGTAGCTGACCCATAAGGACACTGGGCCAGGGCTTCCCAGTGTGGGAGCTGGTTACATATGCTATAGAACTACTTGTGTTTTGACCCCTTGAAAACGTCAGGAGCCAGTTTTTTCCTGCTTTGTCCTCTGCCCGCCTTGAGACCTATAGGGTAACATGGTGGAGGGTGCACTGGTACCCAGGCTCTGCTAGAAGGCAACAGGGATTTTTGCTTTGTTTAACTCAACTGCCGTATTCCAAGTGCCTAGAACAGTTCCTTGCACTTTGTAGGTCCTCAGTAAATAATTGTTCATTTATAATCAAATGTGCCTATCTCGCAAAAAAAAAAAATCCATGATGTTTTTGACCATTGACTCTTCATAAGAATTGCATGAGTCAGGACTGAATTTTGCCCCGACCTGAAAGTTACCTCTCATGGATGTTTCTGTAGCAGTGGTTATATTGGGAGTATGGATATAAAACAGCCTTCCTGAAAGCATGGCCTGGTCACTTGGAATGCTTGATCAAAATGTGGGTTCTTGGCATGCACCCTAGACCCCCGGCTTCAGATTATCTGGGGGTGGAGCCTGGGTTCCTCCATGTTAAACCCAGGCTCTCTGGAGTGTCTGCACCGTGAAGACTGAGCGCTTTGATTTTACAGTGGTGCCAAATGAGCGTCTAACAAAGAAAATGGGGAGGAAAAATATGACTTTGGTTACAACTCATTTTGAAAATGAACTCATTCAGCATTCAGCAAGCGTTACATACCAGGCATTGGGCCAAATGCATGGAGATTTTAAGAGGATTGCAACAGTTTCCACCCATAAATATAGGCTCTGGCCAGGGAGAAATGATGGAAATAGAGATAACCATGCAGTAGAAAGCAAGAGGGCTATGTCAGATCAAGTGTTCTACTTCAGGGGAGAGAAAGATGGAGGACAGCAAAGGGCAGGCCTCATGGAGCTGGAGCTGGGATGATGGGTAGGGGTCAAACAGTTGGTGAGAGTGGGGAGGACAAGTTCAAGTCCGAGGAATTTCTTAGCCAGAGTGCTGACTGATACGGGAAGGGCGTGAAGAGAAGTTGGTAAATTAGGGAAACCTTGAGGGTCTGGTGTCAGAGAGGGAAAGTTTATGAAGAAGTGGACAGTTGACAGTCTTCTGCTATTTAAAGGTTAAAGAAAATATGTCTGAGGAAACACTGTTGGGTTTGAGATTAAGGAGTTTGTTGGGATTCTTCAAGAGAAGAAATTCCATGGCAGGCTCTGACCAAAATCAGAGTTTAAAGAATGGGAGGAAGTGGTGGGTGAGGAAAGGAGACTCAAGTGTAAGCTCCTCTCTTCCAGACTCCAGGGTGTGATAGTGGATAGTCGGGAGTTAGATAGCAATTTGAGGAGCTGAGGGAAGGTGCTTTTAGGAGAAGGAGATCTGAATGTGTTTATGCACAGAAAACAGTTGGTGGAAAGAGAGCGAGTTATTGAAGATGCAAGAGAAAAGTGAAATGGTCCCACAGAGCAATATAGATCTGGGAGTATTATAATAGTATTTTAGTGGGTTTAAACAGCCATGAGGTCCTGCTGTCTCTTTCTCTCTCTCTCTTTCTCTCTCATATATAAGATTGGTGGGAGGGAGAGAGA
>NW_017731661.1:1781005-1837138 GCF_001890085.2 Hipposideros armiger | reverse complement strand
TGACCTGGGAGAGTAACAATAATCCACCAGACCTATCCCGGTTAGAAATGATTTCAGGGACCCAGGGAAATGCTGTTAATGGCCGTGGTTCAATAACTGATCTGAATTACCAGTTGAGAGAGCAGAAAGTACAATTTCATGAGAGGTACAGCCTGGCAGCGTTATTGAGTAAGCGTTTCTCTCTTGGGATAGCCTCAGTATTGTAAGGAGAAAAATGCACCAAAACATTTTTAAACCATTTAAAAATATTTAAAATAATTTTTTATTATCCACGATAGAAGGATTGTTGAGTGATAAAAACAAAGTATTGCAACATAGAGCCTCCATATGTCTGTTATGTTGAGCATTCCTGAGATGTTTTTGAGGAGTAGGATGTGTTGAAGGCAGGTCAAGATATTAAGATAGAACCGCTGAAGCAACATAGTCTCTGGTTTATGCAAAACTCACCTCAGACTCAGAGGTTGCAGGACCCAAATCTGCGAGAAGCTTTGTGTTTCCAGAGAACACGATGTCTGAAGGACAGTTATAAAATTTAATAACATTATCAAGAACCTACTGTCCTATGGCAGGTAGAGTGAGAAAGCACAATATTGGAGTGTAGTGCTGGTTACATACTTAAAAAGAACAACAAAGAAACGTACAAAAATTTCCTTTAAATGGTTTAATGAGGAGAGGAACAAAATGTCTGCGGTACTTTCAAATGGGCTTTTCCGAGAGAGAGGTCACTGGGAAGAAAAGGAGGGCAGGTTTAGAGGGATGCAGGTTCCGGTCGGGCTGCAGTGGCTGAAGGCAGCCCTGGGTTTTTGCTATTTGAAAGAGAAGTAAAGATCTTATTTTTCAAGTGCAAATCGTGTTTGACTTTAATAGCATGAATTCTGTCAAGTAGTCCCTAGAATAAATTTGCACACAGTTTAACATAACACGAGTACATTAAATAGGATTTGGCATTAAAAGACCCAACACCGAATGGGAATCTGAAAATAAATGCCCACATTCTCCCCGAAGACCATTCACCCTGAGGCCTTGGGCATTAATTTAACCGAATGAGGAAGCCACTGGGGCAGCTGTCGGGACCTTATTTGATTTGTGAATAAACAATGCCTTCATTTTAAATGCTGTGCACTCTTACCCAAACCAAAACAGGACCAAGAGCACAAAAGAGACTAATTGGTTACATAAAAAAATACTGAGACACAAAACATTTTGAGATATTTTCGGGGTCAGTGGTTGGATTTTTATTTAAAGGAAAAAGCCAGAACTCGAGAGGTGCCGCTGATTTTTAAGCCCCGTGAACGGTACCAAGCCCCAGGGTGTATCTTCCTGTTAATTGATACAGAGCATTCAGACATCCAGTAATGAGGAGTTGGGGTCGGACAGGCCATCCAGTAGAGTCTAATCTTTGGGCCTGTCAGCCTGAATTAGCCGGCATTCTGTCTGTGGCATATGGGATGGATGTCACAAGGAGAAGGGCGGGGAAGAGAGACAATCCTTCGTTGAATCCCTCAGGGGACGTGAGAGGCCAGGTTCTCCTGAGCGAGTGCTGCGGCCGACCTCTTCAGAGGAGGAATGGTGTATCTAAAAAGAAGAGCTAAGGGGTTCAGTGGGTGCATTTATGGAGCAAATACAGCAAGGGTTTGTTGACATCGCACGAGGTCTGGTGGCACTCAGCGTCGACCATCTATCTTCCCTGGTGCTGGACAGATGAGTTACACTTGAAGATGCAGACCCTTGAGGATTCACTTGGGTTAGAAGCCCTGAAGGAGTGGGGTACGTGAAGGAAATCGGAGGCCAAGGTTTGAGCCCAGTGTGAGATTCTGGCCCACCGAGATCCCCTCCCTCCATGGCTCACAGATTCAGCCTGTGCATTTCCAGTCTGCACAGGGAAGGGGGTGCAGAACCAGGACACCCTGATGGGGCCATGTGCTTTGGGTTCTGTGGACCTGCCTCAGGCTGTCTGATGCTGGGGGGCCAAGGCAGCCCAGCTGGGGAGGGAGGCCCCTGGGAAAGGCAAAGGCATGTTTCCAAGGAGCAAATTGTATTTATTCATGAATCCGTATGAATTTCAAGATGCAGCTTGGAGTTTGCACTTAGCAACTGACAACACAAGACAAAATGGGCCTAGAAGGCACCATAGTGATGTTGGAAATCTGGGTTTGTGGATAAATTGTTTCCTGACAATGTCTCCAGTGTGTTGAGAACAGATAGGCTCGTCTGTGGTATTGGTTTTGTTCTTTGGATTCTGGTGTTTCTCAGAGTGCCTGGCCTGTGGGCACTTGGGGAACAGTGGATCCCTGCAAGGGAAGTTGGTATGGACAGAAATGTGGATGGCAGTGTCAGCATGAGTGCCCATGAGTTCTTTTCCTCCCCAAATCATGTGTTCGTGGAGCATGGGGTTATGCCCTACTCATAGAATTTTATGCTATTTTCTTTCCTACAGAGCCAGAGAATCACTAGAGGTGGTTAGTGACCTTCTTTATGAGCAGGTTCCTCTTATGGGTCATTAATTGATTTCCCTCATTCAGGCCCGGGGAGATTGAGAGTGGGACACTTGGCCTTTCCCACACGATGGACCAGGGGATTGCCTGCCAGCCACAGCATGTGACATTAGAATGGTCAGCTGCCTCGTGACCATTGCAGTGAGGACGTGACTGTCTTCCCATCCTATTCCACATGAAGGAATAGCTGCATTTTTTAAGACAGGAGGTGCAGATCCAAAATCTGCATCTTGGTGAATCTAGTCGTATTGTCCATCCACCAAAGACATGCACAGCTCTTGCAAAGAAATCTTGTGTAAGTCAAAGTCTTCCTTTAAACAATTGAGCTATAACTTACATACCATAGACTTCATCCTTTAAAGTGCTTTTTAGGGGGGGAGGGGGGTTGTTATTTTGTGAGGGTGAAAAGGGTAACTATTGCATTGTTCTGTACACCTGAAACTAACAATAAAAAAAAAAATAATAAAGTGCTTTTTAGTATATTTATAAGGCTGTGCATCCATCACAACATAGAGGCATTGAACAATGGAATAATTGTCTTTTTAGAAACCTGTTTTGATTGTTGAACATTTCAACATTGGATATTTGCTTTCCTGTGAGCTTTTCCCATTAAGTGAAGTGCCTGTATGTGTGTACACACGTGTGTGCGTGAATGTGTGTGTGACTGTGTGTGTGCATGCTTCTGTGTGTGCATGCGTGTGTGTGTGCATGTTTCTCTGTGTGTGCACATGTGTGTGACTGTGTGTGCATGCACATGTGTGTGCACATGAATATGTGTGTGCATGTTTCTGTGCATGCACACAAATGTGTGTGCATGCATGTGTGTGTGCATGTATCCCTCTGTATCTATGCATACACATGTGTGTGTGTGATGTGTGCATGTGCCTGTGTCTCTTGTGTGTTTCTCCGTGTGCATGCATGTATGCATATGTGTGTCTCTGTGCACACGTGTGTGTGTCTGTGTGTGATTACACATGTGTCTCTCTGTGTGTGTCTGTGTGTGCATGCTTTCTCTAGAGCCTCCGCAGATGAATTTCTTAGGAATGGACTGTGAGGCCTGACCACACGAGCTTGGCAAGAAGAGATCCCAAAGCCAGCCAAGTTTGAGAAGGTCTGGCCCAGGAGGCCATCGGGGTTGCCTCAGCCCTCTACTAACCTCCTGACTGTGATTAATACAGAGCCCAAGCTGGTGGAGAAAAACACGCCCTGAGCTCTGAGACTAGTTTATGCTGTTCTCATAGGATCTTTGCTTTCTGGCCTCTCTCAACCTAGACCTCAGTCCGTGGTCTCTGGTTTGACCACCTCCTGCTCAGATCCACAATATGGGCCAGACCAGGCCTGGCTGCATAGACTCCAGGTCCAACTACTGCTGGTTATCCCAGTCTAGATGTCCTTCAGATTCTAGGAACGCTGATAAAACATGATGTGGTCTGCACTTGGGATAAATTCAGAAAACCAAGTTAGGAAAGGCAATCCTGCTTAGAAACCTGGAGCTTGAGAAAGAACCAGTAAACAGGAAACAAGGTGGAAAATTAGCCCTTTCTCAGCTGGGTGTTATCATCTGAGGTTGTGGCCTAAAGTAATTATAAAATTTTTAAATGGCCTTAAATGCTGCTGCTTGTTTAAACAGGGCCAAGTAACCCATTTGCAGATTGGCCTACGCTTTTTTTTTTTTTTTTCACAATAGTAATAAAATGGCACAAAGGATGTACGTTTTCAGTGCATGGTTGTAATCAATTTCCTTCTTAATATTAGAAGTTTCCAGGCTCTATTACAGAAATGCCACTCTTTCCAAATTAGTTCTGGCAGAAAGTGGAGGGATTCATCATAAATGAGAGTCTGCGTGTTTGGGAGCTTCAAGGGGAGGATCTTGGGTTCAGAACTAGCAGGAAACACAGCACATCAAATGCTGCGAGGTGGGATGGAAGCATCGGCTGGGGAACCGACCTTCCAGTGACCACGCTGAGGAAAACCTAGAGTTCCTAGTAGACGCTTTCCCAGACTGAACTTAAAGATACATTTCCCCCCCCTCCTCCACTCCCTCTGGTTGGTCTCACAAATGAAGCACGGGGCATCTGGGCTCCCTGTTCATCTCACAGTTGGCATTACGGCTCTTACGCACAAGTTGTGCCTCCTGGGCCCATCCTCCAGGCTGGAAACTGTCCTGTTCTGGCTACCTGTGCTGTCTTACCCAGAATTCTCCTGAGAAGGAGCGTCTAGTCCCGGGTATGTCCCAGCCTTTATACTTGCATGGATTTCCTATGAGGAGGTGAGCAGTAAATTAAGATCCTGTAACCAAAGAATTAATAATTCACCGTTGTTATTGACAGGTGTCCTCCTTTCCAAGTAGTTCAGAACCCCGTGTGGATTGTGTAGAATTGAATGCGGCCTGTGAATGGATGGTCAGATCTATTCATGGCTGTGTGCCTGGTGGCCCCTACCACTTGGGGGTTGTCTAAATGCATGATTTGTTTAAAGGCAATACATCCTTTTGTGAAACGTATATTGCCCATTAATTGGTCATTGATCTCCAGCCCATTTAGGACAGTTATTCTTACAGATAATTGTATGCCTTTGTCATGTTGTATAACATTGGATCTTAGTTTATTGCTTGTGGATTATGGTTTCATCCCAGGCACTTGAATGATGTCTAATGATTGCTTACTGACATGCATCCCGCAAATATTCCTGGAGCACATACTGAGTGAGATGCAGCGCCAAGCACGTGATATGCAGAGATGGATAAGTGATGTTTGCTGCCTTCCAGGCACTTTCTGACTGGTTGTGGAAATGAGACGTATATCCAAATAACTATTATGGAAAAGCGCTAAGCACCCTTCTTCTATGGTGTTGGCAGGAATGTAAACCGGTTTCAACAGTTTGGGAGAGTAATTTGACAATATCTTTTCAAATTAGAAAAATTCTTCCCTTCGACTCCGCAATCCTCTTTCTAGGAACTTAGTGTACAAACGTGGTATGCAGAGACATAAAATCCAGAATGCTTACTGCAACATTATTTGTAACAACAAGCAATAAACACCAAAAGACAAAAACCGAAAGCTTTTTATGTCCAGGAATAGGAGGCCGGGAAATAAGTGACAGTTCTTCCAAGGGAGTAGAATGAAGTTGATTGCATGGATGAGGCGGTTCCACACATCTCTGATATAGCGAATAAAACTAGATTTTACATGATTCAGTTTTTTCATTCAGAAAAATGAAAATTCTGTGTTTTGAAATTTTTATGGTTTAGTTATTGATAGGAGGTGGGATTAAATACTAACATCTGATTTGTAAGTTCCGGAATTATAGGTGGTCTTCCCTTTTAGTTTTGTGAGTTGACCTAAGAGCAACTTACATAGGTGGGAGGAAGATCGGATAATGTGCCATCCCGTGGCCTCTGTATGTGGCCACCTGGGGCCCGCCTGCCTCAGGGGGCACCTGGTGGTCAGCAGAGCAGGACTTATGCCCTAATCTCCCCTGAAGCCACAATCTCTCACTTCCTTTGACCGTGGAGTGTGCGAACCAGGCAGAAGCAGCACAGTGTGTAGTGCAAGTTCAGAGTTCTCACTTCTGGTCAGCTCTCGATGCCCACAGCCAGACCCAGGGCCCCGGGAACGTGGAGCTTTATACCCTGAAAGGAGCATCTTCCTGTTGGGATGGTTCCCATGACACAAAGCTCTGTGATTCGGCTGTTCTGTTAATGGTTCTATGAAGTAAGGTGGGAAACACAGCATAAGACAGTGTCAGTGGCTTGGAGGTCCACTGCTCGGTACTGTATAAAGGCTCTGACAAGTTCTGCAGTGATGAAATGTGCTCAGGAGAGAGGGTTTGGGTGAAAAGTGGGAGGTGGGGACAGTGGAGGGAAGATAAAAAAGGAGAGAAGTGCTCAGAGTCTTTTAAGCCAGGATGGCCCACATTTTGACTGAGGAAACCTTTTTCAAGTGACGCCTTCATCCAGTTCTGAGGAGCACACGTGGGGAGTACTGTGTTAAGAGATCCATGCGACTAGAATGAGATGGGCCAGCGTGGGGTTCCTGGTACTCTGCCCTCTGCAGGGAGGCAGGCTCAGAAGGGACCCTGGTTTTAGTCACGTTAGAGATGGTTTTGTTTTCCTCCTCCATTTTGGCCTACTTACTGATTGTGTCCCATAGTTACATTGTCCATAGTTGAATACAGTCAGAATACATGTTGAGATTCGTTTTTAATGTAGCTATATCACACCTCCATATCTCAGGGTATGACAATGCAGTTTCCTTCAAATGCAAAGTTCTGCTGTGGAGGACGGGGCAGTCCCTGTGTTTGCTGGTATCGTGGGGCCCAGTGTGTGTGTGCAGTTAAGGGGTCAAGACTATGCCTCCATATGGGGTCTTTGGCACTGCTGGGGAGCTCGGGGCTCTCTGTGCCCCTGTGAGCTTGCTCCTGGGCACCCACAGTCTTCGCACCAAGGGTAGACCCTGGGCCCTGGCTTTCTGCAGAAGACCCCATTGTTTTACTCTCTCAGTGCCCCTTGGGGGCCAGGGGAGTAGATCTCTCTCCCCTTTCTTGTTTTTGGTGGCCCTCAACATCCTGCCAAACACTGGCTAGACACCTCTATCCTCAGGCTGACACCGTACCCCCCAGCACTGCTGGCTGGGATAATGGCCTCCCTTCTGGTGTGGGCTGGCCTCACTCCAGGGCCTTGAGCCCCACTCTTGTGTTGCATTGGAGGCCTGAAGTTCAATTCCAGCTTGCACGGAGCAATCTCTTTGGGCCTGCTGGGTTTTCTCATGAATAAAATGGAGAGAAAAACCACCTTTTTTGCTCACCTCCCAAGGTTTTTTTGTCTGAATCATTCATTCATTCAACAGATATCTTTTGAGGCTAGTACTCTGCCGATCCTTGGTCCCAGACTTCACGGAGCTTACAGTCCAGTTACCTGGTCATGTAATTTCTGAATGCACTTGGTGATCACCGTCACGAAGGAAATACATCTTCAGTCATGGGGTAACTCTCACTAGATTGCTTCCTGAGCAGCACGCTGAGAGGAATAATACCACCTTCCAGCCCAGGGGCTGCCTACTGTTCGCAGAGTTCATTTTACTGCCTCTGCTGGTGGGGTGTGTGGTTGGTAGATCTGATAGGAGTTCTGCATCAACACAACACAGGAACAATCCCTGATGAATTGGCAACGACAAGTCATACCACTGGGACGAGTTAGTGGGAGGAACCCAGAGATCAGGGACCTTCCTATAGCGAATGTTTTCAGACCCGCCAAGCTTGCCAAGTAAGGAGTGGAAGGCTCTTGCCTGATCAGCTCACCATGTTCGTGCAAAGCCAGGGAGCATCAGAGCAGATCAGAGGTGCCCCTCATCACCACCCCTGATGTTCAAGACAAGAAACTGGACTGTGGCAGTCCATCCATTCATTCATTCATTCATTCATCAGGCCATCATCATTGTATGTGGTGCTGGCAGTATAAAGCTTACTAAATGATTCTGGAGTAAAGAATTCCCAATTTAGCAGGACAAACAGACACACCAACAGATACTGGGAGACGTGTCATTGGTGCTGTGAGGAGTGGCAGGGTGGGGAGGAGAAGGAGTCTCATTGGAGGAGAAGGCAGGGAAGGCCTTTTCTTCAAGGACAAGCAGGACATCACCAGGAGGGAACTGGGGTGCTCAAGGCACAAGGACAGTATGTTCAGAAGAACGAAGGCTGGGGCCAGCAGAGCTCTAGGTTCTGGGGAGGGTGATGAGCGGGATGGCGCCCCTCACTGCCTGGTGTGCTGGGTGTTCCCCACGTAGCTAGTGCAGAAAAGTGTGAGAAACAATGTGTCCTCCTGTCCTAGCCATTCGATGCCCACATCTCACAGATTTTGAGTACTGGACCCTCAGAAGAAGTCACCAAAACCCTACTGGAACCCTCATGGAGAGCAGTTTGCACGCAGGTCGTCAGTCAGTTCAGCAGCATTTCTTTAAGAAATTACATTTCTTCAAGCATTCTACCTCCAGATTGCACTCTCCACTTGCAAGTGGTGCCCAGAGAGCTAATGCCAGAAGAGATGTTTGGATTAACCTTTCCTTAAAATTCATCGTGTTTGAAAGCACCTTGTCACTGAGTTCCCCACCTTATTCATTTTACCTGGGGGAGTGACGCGGGTCGCAGTTGAGTCCATTGTTCTTTGATGGTCTGAAGACAGTTCTGCTGCTAAACCTGCGAAGTGGTTATCCGGCAGTTGAGAGTAGCGGATTATAATTAGCCGGCACCGGAGATGTTAATTATAAATGAGGGCACACCATGCAACGCAGTGGAGGAGGAGATAATGAACCTTCCCCCTAGCTTGGTCACACAATGGTACAACTCAAATTAAGGAACAAAAGGGAAAAGGCGTAAAGCTCGCAGTGAAATATCATCTCTAATTGGGTTTTCCTTTCACAATAGCACAGATTAAATGCAAAGTATCAACTTAACCTTTCCATTTGCCGCCTTTATCAGCCAAACACAGATGGTTAACGTGATTTATGTTTTTGTTCTTAGTGTAGTTCTTAGCCGTTTAATTGGAATCAGATTATCAAACTGTTTGGTAAAGAACCTGGAGTTTGAGGTATTTGGTTTATCACGGAATAAAATACATAAAGAATAGGTAGGGATGGATTGTTCGAGTGACCCAGAAAAACACTGCATGGGAGACATCAGGGCCAGACGGGTTTGTGACACGACAACAGTTTTAGTTGTATTCCAACATTCAGCCTCCACGCAGTTCATTTGCACATGAAAGGCTTGCAAAATCATGTAAATATTGTTTGTCCTCTGAATGAAAGATGCAAAATAAAATTCTGGGGAAATTCTTCAGAAAACTGAAGAAAATCATTTGAACCCATAACCTAATTTGAGATTACTGCTAATGACCTGTAATTTCCTCCTTTTGAAAAGGTCCCATTACATTAATCAGATTGATGTAGTGGTGATCGATTATGCTCATTAAAAGGAATATTCTTTTGTTTTCTTTGTGGGACTGCCATCTAGAATCTTGAACCAGGACGAGTCCAGAAAGCTGTGGTTCTGTTTCCTGTTTTGAGTGGCACACTTTGTCTCGCTTGGCTTGCTGTGGGACCTGTGTGGGTTGTTTCCTTTCATGGCAAAGGAGACACATTTATGAATGGAAACAATCTCATTGGTTACCTGCTTCAGGTGACACTGATTGCCCTGGGCCACTCAGGCCTCTTTAGGATGGTGGTAGGCTTTGTTTTCTAGCATTTTCTTTCCGCGGGTGTGCTGGAGAGCCGGTTTCGTCGGAGGGCTTGTCCCATTCCAACAAGCCAGATTCATAAACCAGAGTTGTCCTTACAACCATCTATTTTTTTTACCAAGCCCATAAACCTCAATGGCTCTGGCATTGCCTGTCGCTCCAGCATGCATCCAGTGTGATGATTTGGTGGCACACAAGCAGGGCTGTTTATACCCTGACAGCCAAACCTTCAATTTTTCATGAGGCGCTAGAGGAGTAATTGTGCTTTCCGGCATTTTCCCTCAGCATACTGCTTTCAGAGTTTTACCTTTGTTAACCATGCTCCCTGAACCAGACTGTGCTTGAAGCATGAAAGTTCCTCAGGAAATCAGTGAATTTGGGGGTGAAGTATAAAATCATATTTTAGGATTTTTTATTCCATCAACGTTTTATCAATTTCTTGGAAGAGTAGCCTTCGTTTTTGTCGGGGCCTTCTCTAGGTGTTTCAAGGTGAATTGGAGCAAATCACTGTCATCTTGGAGCTGCCTGTTGGCACCCCATGAGTGAAAGGCAGTTGACGGGTGGCCTCTGTTGCTGGCCTCTTGGGAGGTGAAAGATTTAGAGGGACAGTATGTCACCATGTTGGGAACAGCACAGCCAGTTCTTAAAAGGATATGGGAACACAAAAACCTGAATTTAATCCATTTTGCTCTGCCTGTCACCAGCTTTGTGACCTTGGGCAAGTTACTTTGCCTGCTTTAAATCCATTTCCATGTTTTTAAATATGAGAATAATAATACGTATCTCATAGGATTGCTGTGAGCATGAAATGACATAAAAAGCTGTTGACACGTAAGAGTTCTCAGAAGCTGTTGACAATAGTATTACTTTACGATGGGGCTGAAAATGGTGAGTCTTTTCAGCTTTACTATATCTGGTATATAAATATCCACTCTAGAAAATAGGTAAGGTCCTGGGCAGGTAATTGTATTACTCAGAATGATTCCATTTTCTGAAGAACTGGCAGTTACTTTGAATAGGATCTCCTCTGATTAGTTTCCATTTAATAGTCTCTGTGGCTTTCACAGTCTCTATCGATTAGTCAGCAGCAGCCAATGGGGGGAGAGGCTCAGAGGCTTCAAAGCTGGAAGGCCACTTAAGTGGGACCATGTCTTATGCATGGACAGATCCTCTCTGCCAAAGCCTGGGACCAAGTATATGGTAGGTTCTCAATAAGTGCTTATGACAAAGGTGTTACGAGTCACTATTTTTAGAGTTAACTTTGTGTTAAAGTTAACAGAATAGTGAACAAACCATAACTATTGTATACAGCTAGATGCAATTTTACAAAGTGAACACAGCCGTGTAAGCACCACCCACAGAGAGATGGGGCACTGCCAGGGTCCCGAAGCCCTCTCCTAACCCTTCCTGGTCACTGTCCCCCCAAAGATAGCCACCACTCTGCCTCCCATGAGTCTGGAGTAGGTTTGCCCATTTGAACATTACATAAATGTGCTGATATAATGTGTACTTTTTGAGACTGGCTTCTTTTGCTCATCATCATTACGTTCATGAGATTCACCCATGTTGTCACATGGAGAGACAGTTTGTTCGTTTTCATTGCTGTATAGCATTCCATCGTATGACTGCATCACAGCTTACCTGTTCTACGGTTTTTAGACATTTGGTCATAGCCAATTTGGAGCTGTGAATAATGCTATAGTAAAAGTTCTCCTAGCTGTCTCTTGGCGCACATTTCTGTTGAATAAAATTGCTAGGTCATAAGAGAGTACTTACGTTCAACGTTAGTATTACCAGTTTATGTTTCCAAAGCGGTTGTACCAACTGACACGCTCATGAGCTAACTGGAGGAGCTCCATCTTTTCACTCAAGTTTGTTTTTCATTTTGTCCCTACATTTCAGCCATCTTGGTCATTGTGTAATGGTGTCTCACGATGGTTTTAGTCTGCATTTCTCTAATGACTAATGACATTAAGTGCCTTTCAGAAAATTTTTTTATTTGGATGCTCGAGTATTCTCTTTTGTGAAATGTATGTTTGAGTGCTTCATCCATGTTTCTACTAAGGTGTCTTGTCTTTTTGTGATTGTTTTTCAGAGCGCTTACAAAATCCAGATATAAATTCTTTGTCAGGTAAATGTATTGCCGATATCTCCTCCCATACTGTAGCTTGCCTTTCACTTTTTAATAGGTATCATTTGATGAACAAAAGTTTCTTTATTTAATGTAGTCCAAGTTACCTGTTTTCTGTTCTGATAAGTGCTCTTTGTGTTCTAAGAAATCTTTGCTTACCCCAAGTCATGTATACGTTTTCCTGTTTTCCAGAAGCTTTATCATTTACTTTCACAATTAATAGAGTCACTCATTTTTAAAGAGCTCTCAAGTAAATGCAAAGCTATCCAAAATGAGGTCTTAAGGTGATGGATGTTTGATTTCCAAAGCAGCAGATAACAGCCAACCTGGCAGGAAAGCTAGCGTTGTTTAGGTGGGGTGCATTGGACAAAGACCTGGCCCCACGAAGGGCCTGACCCTGACCGGGTAGCCATAGGAGATTGCTTACTTTTCACAAGTACCCTAGTCCTAATTCATACAAACCTGCTTCTGCTCTAGGAATTCCAGAAAATTCTATAAAGCAAAGGGGCACGGTGAAATGGTGGCCCTGGGGTCTTTGGGGAAGGTTTCATCCTTTGTTTGGCGATCCCCTTGCTTACCCTGCCTCTGCGTCTTTTGAAAACCTTTGTGTTCAATGTCTAAACTTGCTCTCCTAGCTCAAAAACTTCATAGATTACTGGCTTTGTAGGGTTAAACAAATCACTTAACCATCCTGAGTCTGTTTTTGGATCTGTAAAATTGGGGTAATAAAGAGGACCACTCAGAATTTCTTTGTTGGATGGATGGATGGATGGATGGGTGATTGATCAACTGTGCTGACCATTAAATAAGACCAGGTTTATAAAGTATTCAGTCCGGTGTTGACATGCAGTTCAGTGCTCAACAAAAGGACTTGTCTTCTGCTCCCTTCCTAACAAACGGTAATTACTTGCTGAATAATAATGTGTCATCAGCTTAGCGACTCTAGTACAGCAGATATTAAAATATAATAATTTTTCTAAATTCTGTGATGACGTCCACAGTGCAGCTTTGCCTGATGATCATCGTAGCAAATGTATGTGGTTTTGTTACATACCAAAATAAATAAATACGTAAAAGACATTGCCTTAAAATATTTAAATTGGAGTATGTATGTCTGACTGCTGCAGAGTACATGAATGTGCTGTTAGAGATGTGCTTTTGGGTGAACATTTTTAAATGGTGGATGTAAAGATGTATGACTACACATTGTGGGGTACTGAATTATTGCAGTAGCCTCCCAAATGGCATTGCTGTTTCTTCTCTGGTCCATCTTACACCACTCCTGCCCCTCCACCCAGCAGACATGAATTGGATCGTGTTACTTCCCTGCTCAGAACCTTTCAATGATTTCCCATTGCACTTCAAATAATATCCACACTTTGCCCCATGCTTATGAATGTATGCCCACCTGACCCTTGCCAGCTTTTCTGACCTCATTTCCTATGACTCCCCTGTCTCACATTGTACCCTAGACACATAATCTCCTCCCTGATGTCTCCATGTCACCAGGCTTTTCCATGCAGAGCTTGGCTCAACCCTCGCCTTCTTGGAGAGCCTGTCCCTGACGTCTCTTCCTAAAATTGGGTGGTAGAGTTCACTACTCATCTTACCAGATTATTCCCCTGTAATACAACCTTGTTTATTTGTTTGTTTGCTTTGCTCCTTTTTTCCCACTGGACTCTAAACTGTGGTTCACTTCTGGAACACAGTAGATGCTTAATAACTGGTTAAATGAATGAAGGACCATTTGTTATGAGCCTGTCCCCACCCCAGCCTGCCAGATCTTCATCATGTATAGACCCTCCTGCATCCTGCTCTCACAACCACCAGGTCTGCTCTCTGCCTCCTTCAGTGTCATTCACACATTCCAGGTGGGCACTCTTCTTTTCGTCTTGCCAGAGGAGCTTACAGCCTCTCACCTCCCTAGCAGATTCATTGCTTTTATTCAAGTCTCTTCTTAAATCCCATTTTATCCAGTGACAAAAGTTATTGCTCCAATCCCATGTTAATGATCATCGGTTACCTGCCCCCTAAGTGGAGAGTCAGTGGTTGTGATGTAATGGGTGCCCCTTCCTTGTTTGGCTTGGTAGCAGGTGTGGGTGTTCCTAGCATTCCTGCCAGGAGCATGTTATCAGTTCAGTAACATAAACTACCAAGGCTCCCATCTGGAATGTTTCTTAAGTCAGTGGTCTCTTGTTTGGGGATAACAGAAACCAACTCAACTCACTTAATCACAGAGGGGTATAAGAACCTAGGTATGTCTTATGGAAACCTAGAACCCAAAGCACATCTGGGGCTTGTAAGGGGCCTGGCTTTGCTATTCATTCTTGGGTAAGCAGTCAGCAGAGCGTACCAACACCAGATTTCTGGGAGGCAGCCTTTGATTGACGCATGTGGTGACCTCCAGTTCAGTCAGATGTGGCTGGGGTGGAGGACTGATTACCAAGGGGCTGCTCTTTGAATGTGAAAACAGTTTTTAGGGAGATGTGGACTGTGCAGATACCCAGGGGGCGCCTACTCTGGAAGCCATTACCAGCATTTTCATGTCCCCTACTTAGGGGACCACATATCGGGCAGGAACGTCAGCAGGAAAGCCGGCCACCCCTGATCTGGGAGGCTTCCTGAAGGAAATGCAGTGTGGCCAGGGTTTTTTTTTAATGACGAGCATAGGACAGCTAAGGAGGTTGGAGGAAACTTGTTCACCAGGATGGAAGGAGAGAGCCATACAAACCCTGAATACCACAACTGAGATGGCTTGGAATATGGTGGGCTGGGGAGCAGGTGGGCGAGAGAGGAGGCCTTCAGGAGTGCAGTGGACCCAGAGCTTAGGCATCTGCCCAAGTTCAAATCCCAGCTCCACCATTGAGCCTTCCCTCATCTTGAAAATGGGGAGAACAGAGGAAAACAATGCATGTAGAGTGCTAAGTTGGTACCACGCTGGACACATCGTGACCCCTCAGTAGATATTAACTAATATAACCGTTCATCTCTACAAGACTATAACTGCACTGCCCCAGTGAGGTCATTCTTCGAGTGCTTGGAACATGTTAAGAAAGGAGGATTTCTGTGTGAGGCTCTTGGCCTCTGGGACTCTGATGTCAAGCTTTAAAATGGTAGTAGTTTCGTTGTTCATGATGATGAAGAATGGTTTGATACACGGTATATCACATGCACAGCCTACCCAACCTGAGGAATTAAGGGACTCGATTCTTGTGTTTGCATAACAAGAAGTGTACATAAGAGGGAAAGTCCTAAGTCAATGCCTTCATTGATGTCCTCAATTAACATGCTGGAACATTGGGATGAACTGAGTTCATTAGGGGATCGGCAGGTGAATCCACTTGGACCAATTTGAAAAGCCTGGGAAGTGTTAAGCAGGAATGATGTACCAAAGAAAAAAAATACATTTTCGACTTCTCAAATTATAGGTGTCTTCCTGCAGGGAGGAAACGTGTTTTCTTCCTTAAATGGGTCGTGAGCAGTTTGTGTGCACACAGCTTAATATCCCTTCAGCTATGCGTTCCCTTTGATCCCGAGCTTATTAAAAAATGCAAATCTAAATTGTATCTTATTAATGTGATTCTTTGTGTTAAAGCTGTGGGGGGTTAAAAATCTGAGTTTCTCTAACATATTTGGATTTTTAATGTGCAAAGTGCGACAAGAGCCTGATTTTCTGCGGGCTATATTTTCTAATCAACTGTTATGAAAAATTTTTTATTGTGCTGCTATTTCTTGCTTTCTTGGAATTCAAGGAGATAAAGAGCAGTGACTTCATTGTTATACCCCAAGTAGTCTCAAGCATGTTGAGATCCTTATTAATATGCTCTAACTTCTCCAACACGACAGCGGCTCTGTGTTAGAGGGGCACCCTGGAAGCATATTTGAAAGATATGCATAAGGTTGGAGCTACGTCCTTGATCCATATAATTTGCTGATGGTCCTCCCTATGCTTGTGGGGCGCTTGCGTGGTGACCCTGTCCAGCCAATCACTTCTCTGGATGTGCGCAGCAACCCGAGACCCACTGTGTTCTTGTTATGAGAACAATTGCTTTCCTTTTAAAAATAGTGCGTTTGAAATTTAATTTGAATCAAGTTAAAAATTGATCCCCTCAGTGTACAATTGCATTTTTCTCACTTGTCTCATTTCTAGTTTGAGATTTCAACTCCTCATTGTCTCTTCCCTCCTCTCTTTGCCCTGGAATAAGCTGCATCCTTGCATGTAATGATTTTTTTTCTTCAGATCAAAGCCGATTATTTTGCAACAGTCATCATGTGGAAAATGATCATTTTCTATATACTAGTCTGTCGGTGTGCACCCCCCATAAAGCTCTTTCTGGAACAGCGCCTGAGGTAGTGGAGTCATGGCAGTGTGGGGGAAGTAAGTGAACTGGTTAATGACAAAATGAAAACAGCCAACACTCGGAGCACTTGCTATGTGCTAGGCATGTGTGATCTCATTGACTCCTTACAACGACTCGTGAGGTCTGTACTATTATTACCATATCTCCAGTTAACAGATGAAGAAATGGAAGAATAGAGGTTAGTCACTTGCTCGTGGTCACGTGACTGTTGGGGGTCTGCATACCACTCGTTTTCCTACTGTGGGTAGATTTGAGTCCTCCTGGCTCTGCCCTCAGCTAGCTGTGTGGCTTCAGGCACGTGGCTGTTTCCCCTCACCTTTAAATTAGAATATTGGACTGGATTATCTTTGAGGTCACATTTGGCACTCAAGTTTTATAACCCTTGGTAATTATTTTAAAGGTTAAGCCTGAAGACAAAAGGCAAAATGCTCAAATCATTCACCCCCTGTCCCTTCCCTGGCCCCCCCGCCCACCGACACCCACCCCAGATAATTTTTTTTGTTCTCACTCTTGATGAAAGCACAGCGGAAAATATCCCAGGCATCACATCCTACAGTATTCGTCATTTTAGGCAGAAATTGTTACAACTCATATTCCAAAGAAAGGCTCTGTGTGGCTTTTTGACACCTCCACTCTGGTCCCCAGGAAACGGATATCTGGGGGAGGAACTGTGTAGGTGGGAAGAGTGGAGGGTCTATTTTAAACTTGAGACCTTTTGCAGAGTCGCTTCCTCCTCTGTTGTCTCCAGTTGTAGGAAATGAGATTTTAGCCTCTCTCATTCACTGGCATGGCATCGTGGTTCATAAAGGAAATTTTCCCTTGGTTGCTGTTGAAGTGTTTTACAAAAAGAAGTTTGATGTGCTGTGTGAGAAGCATGGCAGGTGGCAGCTTTTTGTGTCATTCTTTGACATGTGCCAGCCGATGTGAAGTGACATGTGGTGACAGAGTCATGCTCAGCGCCAGTGATTTCTTTTGTTTTGGTAAAACAGGTAGCCCTCTCCGTGGAGACTCAGGAGTGGGAGCGTAAGCTGGTCTCTTTTGGAAGAAAGATGTGTCACAGTGTGTGTTTTTAAATTTGATGGTGTATGATTTGCTGCCAGCTCCAACCAGGAGAGCACAGAGCTTGACCTTTGGTGACTGACAGCTGTCACAGGATCTGTCAGGCTGCCCCAACCCCCCAACAATTGTCTACCAGTTCCGCAGGAGATTCCAGGATGCAAGCACACTCAGTGTTTCCTCTGTCTCTGTTTCTATCTTTTAATTTCAAATATACAAACAAATGTAAACAGAAATATAAATGTACACACAAGCACCCACCAACCCAGCTTTATCAAGTCTTAACATTTTGCCATATTTGCACGTGAAATCAGCCCTTCTCTCTCTCTCTCTCTCTCTCTCTCTCTCTCTCTCTCTCTCACACACACACACACACACACACACACACATAAATAAATCATTACAGGTCCCTTTCTCATCCCCAGGTCCCCAGGGACAGGTTTACTGTGAAGCTCACGAAACTTAAGACGGTGGCCCCTTCCTTCCAGAAGCCCTAGGAGAGGCTGTAGGAATGTCTTTACATGATTATACGTTTTCGTAAAAATTTGTAAAATTTGAAGAAATAAGAGATTTTAGCCGCAGTGCGCAAAGATCACTGTCCTTTTCCACTCCGACCTTGACTGGGTCACACGTTACCTCCTGTGTACAGGATTGGACAGGTCTCAGATACTTGAGCGTTTGGCTAAGGAGAAGTTGATGTGAAGGATACATTTAGTTTGGGTTTAGCGGGATATATTTCTGTGGGTCCCAGTTACGTCCATGTACTACTAAGCCATTGCTCGATGTCCTAGTGGAAGAATGGTGGCATGGCTTCCAGGGATACCCCCTTCCCGCCCACTGTTCCTCCTCACCAGCAATGTGACATGAAGACACAGGGTCACAGAGCAATGTGAAGGTGTCCTGTGGTGCCCACACCTGATGTTTGTGGGTAGTAGAGAAACAAAGTGTGAAATATGTAGAGCCAGAAGCTAGTCTGTGGAACAAATGGCAAATCATTAAGCATATCAAATTATAAGCAAATGCTTCTACTCGTATCGACACCTACTCAAATTGGAGATGCTCACCTATCAGAAATATGTTTGATAATGTAGCATAAATAATGATAAACACATTATATTTTTCTGTTCAAAACTCTGTATTCACATTCTAAAAAAAGTATCTTAAGTTATATGTGCTGTGCCCCCACAAAACCTAGGAACCCCGTAGATATTGGACTCTGTCCTCTCTTGATTTGGTGTTCATTATCATTTTTAATATTTATAAAAATCATATATACATATATATATATATATATATATATATATATATCATCCTATGACAGCTGGGTATCCTCTTGGAAAAAGATATGTGTGTGTGTGTCTGTGTGTTTATTTTACTATATATATTTACTATATATATAGGAAAAAACAAATATATACACACACACCTGCTTTCTAGGTTTTTATTCTTTATATAAATGTTATTATTCAATATATACACTTCTACGAGTTGCCTCATTTTCAAACATTGTTTTGAAATTTATCCATCTTGATACATATACCTCTTGTTTATTCATTTTCACTGCCATTTACAGTATTTCATAGCATATTGAATATACCATAATTTATTTGTCCTGTCTTCTGTCAATGGGCACTTGGATTAAAATAATTATAATTGCAAGTAAACAATGAACAATGAAATCTCATATTTATGCATACATGTGAAAGATTCTTTATAGCTGTGGTCTTTCAACTCTTTTGCTCAGATATTCCCTAAAAAAATTTTGGAAAACTGTGTGCTTTCTCATACATATTTTAATTGACAGCTAGAATATTTCAGCATAAGTTTATGTAGTTGGAAATGATTTAATTTGCATAATATTTTAATATAGATATTTAAAGATAAAACTAAAAATCACTCTTTTTATAGAATTCAATGAAATGAAAATTGTATAATGATTTGACTTTCACTAGCATCTATTTAAATAATATAGTACTAAGATTTTCCTTAACAGTTAGTGAGTTTATATCACTTCTTTTGCCCTTTGGACTTGCAATTTTATTCTTTTCCATTCTCACAATTTTATCATCATGCAGTATGATGATAAAACATTCTCTTATTGATCACCTCATCATATTTCTGTCTTTCCTATTGATTCACAGGAGTTCTATATGATTTCTGGGTATCATTCTTTTGCCATTTTTTAAGTTTAAGTATCTTTTCCTAGTCTGTGGCTTAAATAAAGGTACTTTGGTTTTGGAATCTTTTTTTGTACTAAGTTTTTTATTTTAAGGCAGCCAAGTTATTAATCTTTCCTTTATGGTTTGGGGGTATGTGTGTCTTCTTTAAAAATTTCTTCCCTATCTCAAAGTCATTAAAATAATCTAGGTTTTCTTCTAAAAGCTTTAAAGTTTTGTTTTTCACATTTAATTCTTTCATCCACTTAGAATTTATTTTTGCATATGGATGCCTTAGAAATCTAATTTTATATTTTTCCAAGGGAATACTCAGTTGTTATAGGATGATTTTTAAATCCTTTGCTACTTGGTAGTTTCTGCAAAATTGCCATATATACCTAGCACTGTTTTATTCTATGAGTGTATTTGCTCCTTGAGTTTTTAACAAGAAGGGGCTATTTTTTTTTTTTTTACTTAGCTGAAATTGTATTCCTCAGAGGTAACCAGCACATTTATACCATGCCTTTTGTTTAGTTAGTATTTATTAACTTGAACTGAATGTGAATGGGTAGCTTGGTCTTAGAATAATAGGGGCAACCTTTATATGGGTTAGCCTGATAGTAAACACTGTAAATGTTAGCATAAACTCTATGAATGAATGAATGAGTAAATGAATGAATAATAAATGTGTGATAGACTTATTAAAGAATACTTGTTATAGCTTACATTTTTATTGGCTTATATTATTCTTTGGATGCAAAAAAAAATTGATCTCATTAATGGACTTAGCTTTCTAGGAAGGCTTTTTCTTTTAGGAGTGAAATATTTCTCAATGTGCTCTAGCAGAATCACAGGAAGTGTGTGTTTCCTGGACGTCACCCCAGATCCACCGAACCCGATTCTATGTTGAGAGTCACTGGTTTAATGAAATGTCATTCAGAGCCCCTATTCAGATGCTCTACAAACCAGAGCAGTGACATTTAGGCCAGTACACCTCTCTTAGCAAAGCCACCTGACTTGCAGGTCAAGAGAACTTTGGCCTGGGATCGGGGTCCTGGAGTTTCATGTTTCAGTCTTCTTCGGAAGGTGCTGGTCACTCATTGTTTGAGCTCATTGTGCATGTTCCTCGGTTCTCTGTATCTTAATTTCCATCTGTGGCTCTTTCAGCTTGTTGGAGAGTTACAGTTAAATTGGTCCTGTTCATTGTCGCGGAGAGAGAATTGAACTAGGACACAGAGCTCTGCCAGCTGCTCTCATTTTCTCTCTTCATAAATCTAAATAACATTCAGGTAGCAGTTGCAATGCGTGGATATTTTGTCATCTACTCAGAGCAAAGTGACCCTTGCAGAAATTTGGCACGGGGTCCCAGCATCGCTGCTATTTGTAGGTTGTCTTGGCCACTCGCACAATTGTTGACACCGACTGCAGGAAGTTTAGTGGGTCCATCCTGTCATGCAAAAGACAAGCAAAGAATGTTGTTTAAACCAACCTCTTTAATAGAATCATTGGGCTTTCTAGGTATTTAAGAAAAAAAACAAAAACAAAAACTGAACTGACAGTTCCCGTTGGTTTGAGAAGTGCTTTGCCCAGTGTCCTAAAACCCAGCCTCAGGAACTGGTTCATCACAAGTTTCCAGCATAGTCCAGCTTTTCCTCTTTGCAGTCATCAATGTGAATGGACGGACACTCAACGTACATGACCTGCACGACTGGCTTTAAGCAGGGATAAAGCTGGGATCGTCCCCACCTCCATCCTGAGTGATACAATCATTTATTTTTTTTATTTCGTTCCACTTGGCAGTGGCAGCAATTAAAGCTCCCAAAGTATGAAATGTTTTCATCAAGTAAGGCATTAAAAATATCGGCCTGTCAGAGGGGGAAGTGGACCCGTGCTTAACGGCAGCTCTTCTCCAGCTGCACCAGAGCATGAAGTAGTGAAGGCAGTCATTTCATGCCGTGGAAAAATAAGGCCAACTTTGCTTTAATCTCTATTATGAGGAGTCCGGTCCCCGTTGGCATGGAATGAGTGGATGCACCCCATTTAGCTTAAAGTAACGGATCTATAGAGAGTTGTTAATTTGTAGATAAATATGGGTTTTCTACTATGGATGTTTCTTGATCCACACAAAGTGGTTATATTAATACTGAAACATTATTAATCAATAGTTTGCTCTTTAAAAATACATCAGAAAGACTACCCAATTACCTTTAAGTATATATCAAAGGGCACCAGGCCATGTGATGTATACTCCAAGTCCATTAGACGCCACCAGACATATTAATTAAAATTTCTAGGTACAATGAACTGTGCAATGTGGATACGAATGTCTGCTTTTGATAGTTACTGGCTAACTGGAAAGCAGGAACTTATAAATTCATTTGGGCACAGGGAGGTCTTGGGGATTTTTTGCCATTTAAATCCAGTGATGAATTCATTTTACTTATAAAGGCTTGTACTCAGGACTGCGAACTGAAAGATGTAGAGGGCTTCTCTCCTGTGTGTGTATGGTGAAGGGAAGGGAGGAATTTGAAATTAAGCTTTACCAAAGTGATACTGGATTTCAGGTAGTGCAGGTAAAGCCCCACTTGGGGTGAGTGAACCTGGGGGAATGGGTCCCCTTTTACTTATAACTTAAAAGCAAAGCAGAACACTAAGATGTGTGTAACACAGCCCTTTCTTTCTTGGTCCTGCTGTGTGGCCGGGCATCATTGAACTTGATTCATCTCGTTGTGGCAAATGCTTGCCATTAATAATCCCACACTGCATGGTCCCTGCCCCTTCGGCAGCCATTTGTCCGACTGGAGGGCTCTGAATTGGTGTCGAAAGGTAAAGACTCTTTTGTTTAGTCATCTAGCAATAGCAGGAAGCTTTCCTTTACAAACTTTGGTTGTCACTGCCAGCAGCCTAGCCATATCTCTCGTCTAAGAAGACCCAGTTGACCAAACTCTTCACCAGACTAGCACCCAGAACTCACAGGAGCTTTAAAAAGAAAAAAAAAAAAAAGATGGGAGAAGGCCAAGACCTGTAGTTGCTCTTCCCTTCCAAAGCCCACTGCCTTTGAGTTCTGTGCATCATCAGCTTACTTATTGCAAGGAGAGAGACGGCATACACTCCTATGGGCTGAAAGTGCGATTTACAGTAATGTGCTCACTAAACAAAACTCGACACCTAAGACCTGGATGCCCTGAGGAACTTGCGATAATGGTACCGGATGCTTCATTTCTAATTACTTGGTCAGAAAATGGCAGCCTCATCACATCGAAAGGAGGCAGCCAAGAGGAAACATACCTGACATCCACATTTAAACATCCTAGACCTGCAACGCCTGTTTGGGGATTTACTGCACCCCTTCTCCACCCCCTTGGCGCCTGTCCCTGGGCCATTATCCAGCACAAGGCATCCACCGAGACTAGTGTCAGGTGTAACTGATTGTCATTCAATGCAAGTGAAATCTTTAGGTGAACATTAGTCACTGTTTTAGACACGTTCGCTTCAAGTGGAAGCAGTCAATTATGGACCAGAGGTTTTATGCCTACATTATTACCATCATACTATTAGGTTTTCAGCAGTAGCATTCTGTTTGATCGATCTGTGCTAGACATTGATGGATAGCTTTGTTCTTCATCTGTCAAACACGTGGGACTTCTGTACTTCATGTGTTTACGGACACACTCATCTCCTATGGATACCTTTTTTTCCTCGGCGGGGTTTGGTTTTAGCAAACAACTGTGATCCCTTTCTTAGAAGACCGTGTGGGGTTTGTAATCGCATTTGTAATTTCCTTTCTAGTCTCTCTCACATGCAGAAGCACACCTGAGTTACTGGTACTTTAAAGAAGTCTTCGCCACACAAGGAGGACTTTTCATAGGTGTCAAAAAATAGATTTAGAGAGTTGCTTTTTAAAATTTCTTTCTTCCTAACGTGCAAATACCATACTAGAAACGAATTCCCCATTTCAGGACATAAGTTAGATTTCCAAAGCTTTGGTTCTCTGTTGTTATGCTATTGGACCTGTCTTTCTTCAAGCTCCATTTAATGTTTGCTTTTATATAGATGTATCCCTAAGCCAAATCCCTGAATACACCACAACCACAATCCCCCAAAATCACTACATATGGCCCCACTTACGATATTGGGCAGAACTTCTCATGTAAAATCCTGGAAGGGCTTGTAGGAAACCCTAGGGGGAATGGATCTCCGTTTGGTTATAACTAATAGCTCTTAAATCTAGCATTGAAGATCATCCGTCCCCCGCAATAAGTGAAATAGAAACTGGGAAAGCCTCGTTCTCCATCCGATAGCCAACTGGACTTGCATTTTGTTTTTTGTTTTTGTTTATTTTGAGGACTTCTGGGAGGAGGCACTATGGTCCCGGGAGTGCCAGCTTCTTTACTGAGTCAACCCAGGCAGCCCCCATTTCCACCTTCAGGCTTCCACGTTAGGTACCACAGTTCTGCCATGTTTTCCATCTTAGGAGCTTTCTTAGCTCTTGTTCATTAGCTAGTGGCACAGCGAGAAGACTGTCCGGTCTTTCCTGGTAATGGAGGCAGCTCTAGACACATCCAGGAAATTCTCAAGAGCTGTCCAGTATTCACTTTTGAAGGCCAACGGCTCATACCTGTGTTTGACAATAGCGTGGTAAGAAGGCTAAATCACAGAGGTATAAGGTCTGACTTTGTGTGGTTCTTCCTGTGCCTTAAAACAGGATTTTCTGCAAGGCAGAGCCTCTTCCACTAGTGCAGGGCTGTTTGGGGACACAGGCTGACCTCCTATAGGGCAGAAATTCGCCCCTGCTTTTCATCCTTCCATTACTTCCCCACCAAAGGGCAGCATGGCTGGCCATTCTGAGGCCGGCCTTCCTCACTTCTGTCATCCCCGAATGCCCTATCGAAAGCGTGACTTTGCACCTCTGCCATGTCTAGGGGTGCTGAGAACAGCATTAGCAGCTGGCCTGCACCCCGGCCCTTGTGCTGAATGGCATTCTGACCTCTCCAGGCATAAAGCTGATGGGATCTTCTTGACCCCAATATTCACATCCAGTTTCAGAATCACCCAGGGTTAAATGTAACTGTTCAACTGTCCATTTCTTACAATAATGGACTAGTTTGCAAAGTCCAGGTCTCTATCAGAAAAGGCACACTCTGAAGCTTAAAGGCATTTTGGGGCAAAACACATGCATTTTGTCTAAATTATACCTTTAAAAAAAACTACACAAATAGCTAGGTGGAATATCAGGCTCTAGGAGCTGGACTTGTTCTCATTTAGCCCAGGGTTCTTAATTTTTGTGTTCATCGGGGACATGACAACCCCATAGCTGACTGCGTATGTGAGAAACTGAGGAAAGACATTCCACAAGCAGCCTGATTGTGCCGGGTTCCCCACCACCTGCCTCAACCTGCCTCGCTAGACTCCCAGCGTCCATGGACAGGAGCCAGGTGGGAGGACACCTCCCCGGGAGAGGTGGCTCGGTGCCCACAGAACACCATGTGGATATGGCTGTATTTACTCTGCAATTCCTGCGGGACACGGAGCTCAGATTAAGTTGCAGAGACACAATGGAGGTCCTGACTAAGGAATTTTAATGTAGAAATTCCAGGGTTTAAACTTAATCCTTGAGCTAACTGGTGTAATCCTTCAAATGGGGATCTAAGGAGAGTTCTACTGGGGCTCAGAGGGGTAGATGCGTGAACGCATTTGGAACCAATTTAGAGATGGAAATGAAATGAGCAGGGACACTTGCCAACACACCATTAAAATAAAACACAGAGGTTCACCGAGGCATGCACTCCAACCCGTTCTGCTGTCTGCTTCCTCTGCCACTCACAGAGGCTGAGAGGGGCTGGTGGTGGTGGTGGTGGTGGTGGGAGGGGCTGGGGTTGTGTTAGCCCACCTGGGAACTATCTGTGCTGGGGCCACCTGGTAAATCTAGTCGACGCTTAATTCTGAAGTCACTTTGGGAACATGGGCAAAGAAAGCCCTCTCGTCAACAAGAACTTCCGTGGTGGAATGAGGCCTGAATGAGCTGTCCACTAGTAGGCACCCCTTAGGGACTGCAGTCCGGAAAATGTGACCAGAACCAACCAGAAAGTTGGGATATGCTACGACCATCAGAAGGACTTGGGAGCGTTGGAGAAATCCAGATGCTCAGAGGGTGGGACAGGACTCAGGGATCTGTGGTTTTTGTTTTTTTAAAGTTTTTTCTCCAGGGGTTTCTGATGCCCCCTAGGTTTTGGTCACTGCTTGAAGGAACCGACTTTTCAAACACTTACAGCCTGATTGCATAAAAAAAGAAATAATGTAATAATGGGCTAATCTTCATTAAAATACTTTCCCTAAAAACCCTTAACCAAACAAAATAGTATTAACCCAACTTGACATGAAACAAAGCAAAACATCATATATATGTATAAATTATATATGCATATATGTAATTATATAAAAACATCATATATGTGTGTGTGTGTATATATATATATATATATATATATATATATATATATAAATTATAAAATCTGACTAATTAAGATGGCCATTCCTTTGCCCCATAAACTTCTGGAATGTGACTTCACATAACTGTAGACATTCTGTCCAGCTAATGGCTTTTCCTCTCTAAAACCAGCCCAGTCTTCTGTCCACTGTCTTTTGAGAAGTCCCAGCCTGCAAACGTGAAGTCTTGCCATTATTATTCATGCAGCTTCTGTTTATCTTCCCCAAAGAAACAATTGAGCTGTAGCAGATGAGTGATGGTTGCAGGGCTGCGGTGAAGGTAAAAGCCACTGCAGGTGGAGCGGCTTAATGGGGTATTAATTGGGAAGCAGGTGAAGGCAAATAGGTAGCACAGCAGGTATGTAAATAGGCTCCTGGGAGGAAAGGCATTGCATTTTATGCTCTTTAACTAAAAATAAAGACCTGATATTTAGCTTATCTTTTCTGAAAATCCCGCACTGTGAGGGCCCTGACAACCGCCAAGATCATCAATGATTCATTATTATCTCAGCATCATCCAGGCTACTTAATAGGATCTTCAGCCTCCTCATTTTTCATTGTTTCAGCTGATGCTTTGGCTTTAGCATGCATAGTTTTTCTAATGTCTATGTAGATCAGAGGCCAGAACAATTTTGGGGGGCTCACGTAGTAAGAGTCACCTTTGGGCCTCCAGGCTGCCTTCTGGTGGCACCCTCTTGCTGTAGCTCATCGGAGAAAACGGCAAATGTACAGCATGAGCATGGATGATGCGCTTACCGAGAACCCATACATCCAATGAATATTTCCCTTCGAAGTGGTCACCTTGAGAGGCCAAACACTCATTCCAGTGCGATCCTTGGCTCCTTTTCAGGAAAGCCACTTCACTGGTTGTTTTCAGGGCCAATTTGTACGTTGCCCGTATAGAAAACATCCTTACAGATACGCATCACTTATTTTCCACCCCTAAGCGTTGCCCAATGGGAGCACCTCGTTCATGACCAGGTTTAGTGCAAAATGACATTTGGTTTTGAAAACCCATCCCCGCCCAATGTAGAAATTTGCTGTTGCTCACCGTAGTCCAGAGAAAATGGCTCAGGCTCCTTGGAAGGAGTTTCATGAACTGTCCGGAGTGCTGGCAGCCTCCTTGGGATAAGTGGCCAGCTTCCCAGAGCGATTACTTTGCATGGCCACACTAAGTCATTCCTAAATCCGAGTGCTGGTGTATAATTAAAGTTTAGGCACATTACTTTAAGGCTGCCGTTCTATTGAATAGTAACTTAGACAATTATTAAAAACCAGCTTCCTTCATATTTCCCTTCCACCTACCCCTCTGGAGATATGTTGGTGGAAAAGTGAGAAGGGACTAGAATTCTGTATTACTTGGTTGGCCCGCGTTTATTGTTTCCCCTGGGGAGAAGCAGTTTTGAAGACATGGTTAGCCCTGTACGGCTGAAGTTGCTAAATATCAGTGGAGCTTGCACAGGCTAAATATTAGTGGAGCTCTAGCTTGTACCCCATAAAATGAATTAGGTTTACGTTATCATGCAGGTCTTTTCCTGTAGCTGAAGTACTCATTAATTTTACTGCTAATGAGATGTTAGCAATTAAATACCTTTAATGAAAATCAGACAAAAGCAAGGGAAGCTCTCTCTGTCTTCATAAAAGTAAAGAAGGTCTTTGTAGATCTCATTGTGACTTTCATCTGTAGAAGGACCACAAATCTGAGCTACTGGGGATCAAGTGTTCTGATCCAGAGAAAGTCATTAAAAGATTTCTCTTTTAGAAAATTAAAGGCATTTGTGGATGTTATAAAGATTATCTGAGATTGGGAAAAAAAATGTATAACTGAGAGCCAGTCCTACATGTAATAGCAAATTTCATGGTTGAAGATGCAACAGAATTGAGTACAATTAATAGTTCTGAAGCAGTCATTGAGTTCTGGGGTAGGCCCTGAACATAATTAGATTATTAAAAATGGCCTGTCTTAGGCCAACTATTACTAAATTGAAATCCAATTATGGCTTTATGATTTTGCTGAAAAATATTTAGCTGTTTTGCTTGAGTCCTCATGGAAGATCATTTCCTCTTTGCATCAGCGTGTGCACATGTCACAATACATTTTCCAAACAAATCTGACCTCAATTATCTCAGAATCAATCTTACATTAGATAAAATATATTTTAATGAGTGTTTTTATGTCTGATATCATAATTGTGCCTCTCCATACTTGAGGAATTAAAAGATGGAGATAGAAGACTTTCGCAAAATATCTTTTTAATGAGAGGCATGCATATTTTAGAAATAGCTGAATTGTGCCATCTTAATACAGGGAAAGGCATTATGCTCAGATATGTGCCTGAGTGTGCGGCAAGACAGACTTGGTTCGGTTTTCAGTAATTGGCACTGGAACTGTAATAAAGCAGTTGTTTGCAAAGAGAAGGGCTCAGAAATTTCATGTGCTCCTGCAGTGTGGATTTAAATGCTAAGTTAAATATTTATGAACCCGAGATTTTTATAATTGATCATTGTATGATTTATACATAGTAATTATAATTAGGTTGAAAGATTTTAAAAAGCCAGTTTCCTGGTAGCCAAGGCCATTAAATAACACTATGCTGCCAAAACAAAAATTAGGTGGGAACCCAGCCACCAAGTTCTGAGCGCCTGTCCCCATATCCTCTGCGTAGTGAGGCATCGCTCCTCACCAGGCGTCTCACCTGGGCACCGACTCCTGCATCACCTGCTATCATTTTTCATGCTTTTGTTGCAAGCCTAGTTGAACATAAACAAGTAGGGGAACTTCAGAGATCCAGTGTAGAACAAAAAGGAAAGGTGGAGGAGGTTGGAAAGGTTAATTAAAAATGTAATGATCCCATTTGCTGAGACAGCACTATTAATCATTTTGCAGCAGTGAGCATGTGACTTGCACACCACTTATGGGCGGCATCTAATTTGTGAAGGTATGGCTGGGCCACAGTGTGTGCATTATGGAAACGGAAGCACGAACGGGTGACCTGGGGGTGGGTGGGCATGGTGAGACCATGGCTTTGTGGTCAACACTGGGCATTGTCTTCACCGGATGGAAGTATTATGTCCAAATTCACAGATATCAAGAATAATTCAGTCCCTGTGAATCCCGGAGAAAACTTGGTTACAGCTTGAGGCTTAATGTAGTTGTGTAAAGTATGGGGAAATTGGGAGGAGGAAATTCATCATCGTGTTATACAATAGGTCTGAAACCGTGTGTGAATGATAAAAATGGGCTTCCGAGAGCCAACATGTGCTTTTTCAATGTAATTTTTAGCACCCGAGCTGGAAAAGGCCAAGATCTTGAAGGACTGATTTCAAGGGTTGCAACCTGTTTGGTCAGATGTACCACCTGATCCACGTGGCTATCAGAGGACCAGGTTGTAAATGGGAACTTCTAGAAAAGCCTGCTCTACCCCCTTGAGGCTCAATGAGCTTTTTGCCCATTTTGTGTTGGCTGGGATAACACGTTACAGGAAGCCTGTTAGAAGAACAGTAGTTATGTTAACATGGTAATTCATCAAGTCAGAAAGAAAGAGGAAACCAGTTACGAATCCAGTTCTGCCGCCCTAAAGAGAAAGGCAGAAAGATACACGGAAATTGGCAAGCATTTGTAAACAGCATTCTCTCACTGTGTCTTGTGACCTTTCTGCTTAATAAATCACATCTTCATTCAGGCCATGCAGATTTTAATGTATTTATTGTTTTATTCTCCCTCATAATCTATAGAAATGGATTTCTAGTTTCTTGCATCTGTGTTTCATCCTGAATCATTTGGACTGGTTAGTTGGCCCCAGCAGTTGCCAATAACAGTGGCATTTTCTAAGTGTAGATAATGACAGGCTGGAGGCCACAGTGATAGCTTCTTTGATTTGGGACAGTGTAAGGATTGTACTTGGGATAAAGGCAGTTCCTTCTCGCTCCGGAGGAATTGAGAATGCGAAAGCTTCTCCCGGTGCATATTTCATCCCTGACACCTCCACATGTCCCTGTATTGGAGGGACCTTCTACATTTGCTCTGCCTGTAGGTCAGAGATGAAATCGTGTGGGTCCATGTCCTCTTGGCAGCAGCAAACAGCTGAGAGGCTAGCCCTGGCCTTCGAGTGTTGGGGTTTTACATTCTCTCCCTGATCAAGTTTCATCCTAAACACTTGATGTTATAATCAGAAAAGGCAATTTATATTATGACCATTAAATCAAAGAACCTCGAGGCTTGAAGAGACCGTGGGTATAGCATCTCACAAACAGGGAAACTGAGGCCCACCTGGGGAAAACTGATTTGTACAAAGACACTCAGGGGTTTGGACCACATTTACCTGCCTCCCTCCTGCCCCCGCCCTGACTCCTAATTCGTTGCTCCTGCAGCAGCACCTGCCCCTTTTCATTCCCTGTTCTGGGAGCTGGCCAGCCAGTTGCTATGAAGGTTGTCCCTCCTATACCTAAGAAAACAGGAAACAAGTCTGTGATTACAGCCAGAGGGCTTAGAAGGATGATAGAGAAAAGCAATACATAACCTGCAAAGTAACGACATGTTGAAAGGGAAAACTCGTTCAATGGCATTCTCTATAATGCAGAGCTGGGCTGAGGCTGGAGAGGAGTTCGTTAGCCTGCACAACCCCCGCGCATGCACCCTCCCCCAAGAAAAAAAGGATTTCTGGTAAACGGCCTTCTTTCTGAGAATACTTGCCATTCAGACAGCATCCCAGACATTCTTCCAAGTTAAAGAATGAATAACAGCAGATGGAGGGTGAGATTAGAGGTGGAGGGGCGGGGGAGAGCCACATTTGAATGCTGAGCTCTAAAATGAGCTATGGAGAGGACGGTACTCAGAGTTATTGTAAAGCTGTTCAGAAGCCTGCCCACGCAGGCGAGAAGGGCCCTGCACCGAGGCTGTAAAACAGAGCCGCGCGCCTGCTTCTCCCGGCCTGGTGTGAGTTGATGGAGAATTGGGTGTGACTCAAGTGGCCTCCACTGAATCATCGGCTCGCTCCTCCCTTGCCCCCAAATCATTGAGGTAGCATTTTTGTGCGTGCACCGTAGCATCCGTTTAATGGCTACGGGGGATCAATCTTCTTACCCAGTGCAAACTCACCTCTAATATCTATGTCCTGTGGTTTCAGGAGTGTTGATTTTTGCAGCAGGAAGTGGCGCACTACCTGAGACTGGGAGGTGAACTTGTGAGCTTAAGAAGGGAGTGGAGGTGGCAGCCAGGTGGCTCAGCTGGTTAGAGCATGTCCTCTTAACAACAAGGTTGCTGGTTTGATTCCTGCATGGGATTGTGGGCTGTACCCCCTCTTCCCTTTGCCCCGTCCCCCACAACTAGACTGAAAAATGGCAACTGGACTTGGAGCTGAGCTGCTCCCTCACAACTAAGATTGAAGGACAACAACTTGACTTGGAGCTGATGGGTCCTGGAAAACACAATGTTCCCCTTCCCCAATTCCCCAGTAAAATCATTAAAAAAAAAAGAGGAGGGTAAGCGGGGAGAGGCTAAGAGTTTTCCACATTCTGTGCCTTTGAAACCTTAAAAAAAAGAATAGGATAGACATGCATCTGTTTTTTTCCAAAATTTCATTTGAGCATTTTTAAACATATAGAAAAGTGAAAAAAATTTTTAGTCAACCCACCACCTGGATTCTACCTTTAAATTTGAATGGAATTGCTTCAAAAGTATCCCTCTATCCTTGTGTCCCTCTATCAATCCATCCAAATTTTTAAAATGCAGATATTAATATACCTCCCTAAATGCTTCAGCATACATATCATTAACAAACTTTCACTTTTTGTTAGGTTTTTTTTCCTCTTCAGGTAAAATTTACATATGTACAAACCTTAAGTATACCATTCTCTGAATTTTGATCCAAACGTCTATCAAGATAGAGAACATTACTAAGTTCCCTCTTGCCTCTTCCCAGCCAGTCCTCACCTCCATCCCCTACAAGCAGCCACCCTTCTGATTTTTTTCATAATAAAGTAGTTTTGCCTATTCTAGAACATCACATATACAGAATCATACAGTGTGTGCTTTTTTTGTGTGAAGCTTTTTTTTTCATTTAGCGTGTTTTTGAGATTCATTCATGTTATTATATGTATCAGTAGTTCATCTGTTCTCATTTCTGAGTCGTGTTTCATTACGTCGATGGACCACAGTTTGTTCACCCGTTTACCTATTGATGAATACATATGCTGTTTTCGGTTTTGGGTTATTTTCAATATAGTGTTATCATATTCTTGTACAAGTCTTTTTGTGGACATGTGTTCTCCTTTCTCTGAAATAAATACCTAGAAGTGGAAATGCTGGGTAGGTGTATGTTTAGTTTTATAAAAAAGCTGCTCAACATTTTCCCAATGGAAATTGGAAAAATTTGGTTGGACCGTTTTACATTTCCACCAACAATGTGCGTGATTCCAGGAACTCCACATCTTTGACAACAATGGGGCTTGTCAGACTTTAATTTTAACCACTGTGGTGGGTGAAATGCCATATCTCATTGTAGTTTTAACTTTCTTGATAACTAATGAGGTTGAACACTTTGCATGTGCATATCGTTCATTCATATATCTTCTTTTGTGAAGTGTCCATTTAAATATTTGGTCCATTTTTCAATTGGGTTGTTTTCTTTTTTATTATTGAATTTTAGGCATTCCTAATATATTTTAGATACCGGTCCTTTGTCAGATATATGTTTTGCAAATATTTTTTTTCTAGTCTGTGATTTGTCTGTTCATTTTCTTAATTTCCTCAGTGTCTTTTGATGAGAAGTTTTAATTTAGATGAAACCTAACTTACCAACTTTTTTCTTTTAAATTTATTGCTTTCTGTGGTCCTCTGGAAGAATGAATTTTTTCTTTGTCTACTTCCAAGATTATCTTGTTTTCTTCTGAAAGCTTTATGATTTTAGGTTTTATGTTTGCCTGTGATCCATTTTGTATTAATTTTTATGTATGGTGTGAGGTAGAGGTTGAGGAGTTATTGTTTTTTTATTACATTGATTTTAAATTATTCTAGTACCGTTTGTTGAAAAGACTTTCTTTCTCCCCTGGATTTGTTTTGTGACTTTGTCAAAAATGAAATGACTGTAGATGTGTGGGTATTTTTAATCTGAGTTCTGTTTTCTGTTCCACTATTTAATTTGTTCTATGCCTATGCAGTACCACACTGTCTTGATAACTTGACATTAGTGTAAAGTACTTCCACTTTGTTGTTCTTTTTCAAATTGTTTTGTCTCTATTATATCCTTTGTATTTCCATATAAATTTTAGAATCTGCTTGCCAATTTCAAAACATATGATGATTTGGGGATTATTGACATCTTAACAATATTGAGTCCTCTGATCTATGGACATGGTATATATATTTCCATTTAATAGGTCTTCTTTAATTATCTCAGCATTGTTTGTTAGTTTTCACTGTAGCGGTCTTGTATGGATTTTCTTAAAATCATTCCTAAGAGCATTTTTTTTTGGAAGGGGGTGTTTTTGGTGCTTTTGTATATTGGAATTCCATTTTTAAATTTTGTTTCCTATAATTTTTGCAGATAGCATATAAAAATACAATTGATTTTTGTGTATTAACTTTGTATCCCTTCACTATGAGAAATTCACTTATTAGTTCTAGTAGTTGTCTTGTATATTCTTTAGAATTTTTCAAGTCATCTGTAAATAGAGATTTCTTCCTTTCCAATCTATATACCTTTTATTTATTTCCTTTGCTTTATTACGGTGGGTAGGACCTCCAGTACAATATTGACTATGAATGGTAAGACTGGGCATCCTTCCTTTCTCCTGATTTTAGGGGGTAAACAGTCAACATTTCACTATTAAATATGATATTAGATATAGGTTTTGCATAGATGCCCTTTATCAGATTGAGAAGGTTCTCTTCTATTCTTAGTTTGATGAGCATTTTTATTATGGAATGAAAGTTGAAATTTGTTCAATGATTTTTCTTTGCCTGTTGTAATAATTATATTGTTCTCTTCCTGTCTGTTAATATGGTGAGTTACATTGATTTTTAAATATTAAACCAACCTTGCATTTTGGGGTAAACCCTAGTTGGTCTTGATGTATTATCCTTTAAACCTGTTTCTAAATACTATGTACTAAATTGTTTGAATCCAAATGTAAGGAGTATCGGTTTGTAACTTTATTCTTTTGCCTTTGTCAGGTTTGGGTATTTGAGTAATACTTTGTCAGGTTCACTATTTGGGTAATACTGGCCTCATATATCAAGTTGGAAAGGGTCATGAGAATGTTTTGTGTGGATGAGAATCAGAAACAAAAAGGAAGTCACACATTGACCTGTGAGCTGGAAATCAATTAATAGTTTTTTGCCTCTCTCAATGTGCCAGGTTGTGCAATTCTGGAATTTGTCACAAGCTCTGAAATAAAGATAAGGAGATAGTGCTTTGGCAGCATTATGTATCAGTGAGAACAGAATCAGCTGAAAGTGAGGCTGTGTCACATCGATTGCTAAATGGAATAAACTTGGAGCAATTGGTTTGGACATAAAATGGTTCACCCTATGCCCACTTTATACAGAGCTTTTCCTTTGAAATATTGTTTTTCTTTTTGATACCATTAAGAAGAAAGTATTTAATTAGTAGTTTCTGTACTTTTAACAACTTTAAAAGGGAAACTAATGTTATTATAACAGAGCAGGCGTACACTAGGCCAATTGCAGTTTTCTTGAGATATAACTGACATGCAGGACTGCATAAGTTTAAGGTATATAGTGTAAAGACTTGACTTACGTATATTACGAAATGATTACTACAAGTTTAGTTAACATCCATCACTTCAGATAGATACAAAAGAAGAAGCCAGTGGGGGAAGGAGCAGGAAGAGAGAGAGAAAAGGACAATGTTTTCTTGTGATGAGAACTTTTAGGATTTATTCTTAACAACTTTCAAATATGAGTATACCATAGACAAGTGTTAGTTAAAGTCATTATGGTGTAGGTTACATCCCCATGACCTGTTCATCTTATAACTGGAAGTTTGTACCTTTAGACCACCTGCATCCGATTCCCCCACCCCCTCTCCCTGCCTTTGGTAACCACAAATTTGATCTTTTTTTCTTTTCAGTTTTATTTACTCATTCATTCATTAGATTCCACATATAAGTGAGATAATATAGTATTTGTCTTTCTCTGTCTGACTGATTTCACATAGCATAATGCCTTCAAAGTCCACCCATGTTGCCACAAATGGCAGAATTTCCTTCTTTTTATGGCTGAGTAGTATTCCATCATTGTGTGTGTGTGTGTGTGTGTGTGTGTGTGTGTGTGTGTGTGCGCGCGCGCGTGTGTGTGTTTCTTTATCCATTATACCCATAAATGGAATTGCTGGATCAAATGGTAATTCTACTTGTGATTTTTTGAGGAATCTCCGTACTGCTTTCCACATGGGCTGCCCCAGTTTGCATCCCCACCAACAGCGCCTGAGGGTTCCCTTTTCTCCACATCCTCGCCAACACTTGTTCTCTCTTGTTCTTTTGATGATAGCCATTCTAACAGGCTTGAGGTGCTATCTCATTGTGCTTTTGATTTGTATTTCCCTAATTATTAGTGATGTTGAACACTTTTTCATGTACCTGTTGGCTATTTGAATATCTTCTTTGGGAAAACGTCTATTCAGGTCCTTTGTCATTTTTTAATGGGATTGTTCATTTTCTTTGCTATTGAGTATGAATTTTTTATATATCTGGATATTACCCCTTATCAGATATATGATTTGCAAATATTTTCTCCCATCTCATAGGTTGCCTTTTCATTTTATGATGGCTTCCTTTGCTGTGTAGAAGCTTTCTACTTTAGTATAATCTTATTTGTTTAACTTTTATTTTGTTGCTTGTATCATATCCAAAAAAATTATTGCCAAGACCCATGTCAGGGAGCCTTTTTCCAGAACAATTTTCCAAAACTCACAAATTATGTGGACTACTTTCAGAGGAAAATAAGTTTTCTGGGCCTATTATAATTTTATTTGAAATTTATAAACATAAAACTATAGCTTGTATTCTTTGCTTTTACATAACTATAAAAGCAATGCACAGGGGGCCAGCTGGGTGGCTTAGTTGATTAGAGCATGTGCTCCTAACAACAAGGTTGCTGGTTTGACTCCCACATGGGATGGTGGGCTGTGACCCCTGCAACTAGATTGAAAACGGCAACTGGACTTGGAGCTGAGCTTGCGCCTTCCACAACTAAGATTGAAGGACAACAGCATGACTTGGAGCTGATGGGTCCTGGAAAAACACAGTGTTCCCCTCCCTCAGTTCCCTGACACTGTTCCCTTCCCCAATTCCTCAATAGAATCTTAAAAAAAAAAAAAACAATGCACACAAATTAAGTATGAACAAAACTTTAAAAACAATGAAATTCAAGTTGATAATATTAATTTAATATAAGGGATGGTATTGTTTTGCTGAAGCTAAACTGATGCTTACAGTCTGAGTGTAGTACTCTGTTTCAGCCTGAATTGTTTTGAGCTTGGCAGGCCGATATTACGGGTGCCATGTGATGACTTAATTCTTCTGCCATTTTTCTCCATTTCAACTTACATGAACTGTTCATATATCACTGATTACATCATTAAGTGTTAAGTCTACGTCTGTGCCGCTATTCTTTTTTAGTCAGAGATTATAAAGTATAAACCATTTAATACCAATGCAAATATAAATGCGGGCAGCAAATTGTGTACCAATCTCCAGCCTTATGGGCCTCATCCAGATGACTTAGAACTTGGTCATATTAATTTATTTTAGATTATCATCAACAATGCACAATTTAGAAATCTCCTAGTGAACTGTAAACCTTCAAGCATATACATCACTGTTGCCCATGGGTCTATCAGCACGGAATTAGAACTCTCAAAAGAAGAAAAGGCTGGAAGTGTCACAAAGGCCTAGAGGCCCGAGTGATCTTGTCAGGACACATGGTAAATATTTCATTCCCTGAGTCCCAAGGAGCCTGAGTGTGGAAACAGAGGAGCCAGAGAGCAGCTGATGTGCGGAGGTCATGATTGAGAAAAGGTACCAGGCATGCTTGTTAAACCAGCAGGGGTGTACACACAGCTGCCAGCTTCCTACACTGCTCACCTATGCCAGGCTGAGTGTCTTATGTCCCTCCACACTGAATTGTTGGATTCAGATGCCATCAGCAGATACATGAACCTAGGGCATAGTAAAATACTGCGCATGTTTTCAGATGTTTAGCATATTGGGTTTTGTTAAAGCAAGGCTCATCATCAGAACAGGAAGAGTTTTTCTTTCCCTGAAATGGTGGACATGCTGTGTGTGTCTTTACTTATTTACTTACTGAAACATTTCTCTCTTTTTTTTTTATTGTAGTAAGAATATTTAACATGAGATACACCCTCCTGACAGATTTTTAAGTGTGCAATACAGTATTGTTAGCTCTAGGTGTAATGTTGTATAGCGGATCTCGAGAACGTGTTCATCTTGCATAGCCGAAACTTTATACCCCTTGAACAACAACGCCCTCTTTCCCCCTCCCTGCCAGCCTCTGGCAACTACCATTCTACTCTCTGCTTCTATGAGCTTGAGTGTTTTATGTACCTCATACAAACAGGGTCATACTGTGTCTGTCCTACTGTGACTGGCTTATTTCACTTAGCAAAATGTCCTCAAGGCTCATCGATGTGGTCGCATATGGCAGGATTCTCTTCTTTTTCTTAAGGTTGAATAATATCCCGTGTGCCCTCTGGATGTACGCTAAATGCAGTGCCGTTTCAGTGGCTCCCAACCCACCCGGATTCTGTCTTGTCTGTTGTCAATTCTCTAGTCTCTTGTAATTTCCTAAACACCTCCATGGTTCCTGTTGACTGGGGGCATGAAGAGAATGGAAGGAGGTCCCAACATCCAAGGAGGGGCTGAGGCCTGAGTGGCAACTTGCTGAGGGTTGAATCTCACAATGCTTTGCTGCCTCGCTGCTGTTGCCCGAGCGCCACTACCACACCTAATTATCGATTTTCCAGGGCCCATTCTTATCACTTGGCTCTGAAAGGTTTTTCCATCACTTCCCGTCCCTGTGGAAATACCTGTATCATGGGGACTGGGCTTAATTGTCCTTGTTCTCTCATCTTCTAACTTTGCCCACGGGGCCTGGCCCTGCCAGCCCACCCAGCTACCCCAGTGGGCCCTGCCTCCACCAGACTCTTTCTCCAGGCCACGTGGTGGGCAGCCCAGCAGAGGACAGCCCTGGGGTCTCTGACAGCACGGGCACAGAGGGCTTGGGCAGAGGGCAGCCTGTGTTTTGTGCGATTCCAAAGGCCCATGGTTGGCGAACCCACTGAAATACTATCCAAAATACTATCAGAATGTTTCTAGTCTGCAACCTCGATACTCATAGATCCCACCTTTTGTAGGTGGTAAGTGGAAATGGAGGTTTTTACCTTTCTATGTAATTCTTTTTTTCTCCTCAATGGCCTGGGAGCTAGAACTTTAAATACAGCTTTGCCGTCGTTGCTTCTTCCTGTTTAGAGAGCCTGGCATAATATTTTGTCTTCTGGGCTCAAATAACCATGTAATTACTCTGTAATCATATAGTAATTAGCATGTACTATATGCATTTATTACATAATTATATTCCTGGAGGATTGCATGGCAATTATACTTACATTCAGCGTATCATTTTATATACTGTATAATGAACAAGTATATAATTTGTTGCTCTTTTTCTTTTATCCTAATTTCAGTTTACCAACCAGGAGCTGGAAACTTCTTCTCCTGTTGCCTTGTTTGTACGTAGTTGGGCAGGTGCCTGAGCTGCTTTGGCCTCTCTCAATGCCTCCTAATTATACATTTAAGAGAGTGCTGGGAGCTTGTGTTTCGCTGTGGGCTCCCGGCATTTGTTCTCCTCATATTTCTTCCTTGTCCCGAGCTTGTTATTAGCTTCAAAACACAACGTTGATCAGGGCTCCCAGTGTTGCCAGGTAGAAGGCAGGGTCTCTATGAAAACAGGCGGGGTGAGCAGCCCAGGCGCCCCGCACGGTCCTCATGCCCGCCTTTGTCTCCTTCTGCAGTCGAGCACATTCCCAAAGGGAACAACTGCCTAGATGCCGCCAAGGCCTGCAACCTCGACGACACCTGTAAGAAGTACAGGTCGGCGTACATCACCCCCTGTACCACCAGCATGTCCAATGAAGTCTGCAACCGACGCAAGTGCCACAAGGCCCTGCGCCAGTTCTTCGACAAGGTCCCGGCCAAACACAGCTACGGGATGTTGTTCTGCTCCTGCCGGGACATCGCCTGCACAGAGCGGCGACGGCAGACCATCGTGCCCGTGTGCTCTTATGAGGAGAGGGAGAAGCCCAACTGTTTGAATCTGCAGGACTCCTGCAAGACAAATTACATCTGCAGGTAAGCGCCCCCCGGCAGCCGGGTGATGAATGAGGTGGCAGGGAGAGCCTTCGTGGCTGCTTCCGTGGCCAAGATCCCGCTTTGCTTCTACCAGGGGACGAGGCTGGAGGGGAGGGCAGTCACTGGAAGGGATTGGCCAGAAACTGACCCCTGTGTCTGACACGCGGTTCTTCAGAAGCTGGTCAGGCTCTTATGCTGGGGAAGGTTCCCGTCTTTTAAACCGGGAAGCTTTGAGAGGTGCTGGAATGAGGTAAATACAGCTACGCTGAGAGGGTCACCAGAGGCCAGGTGAGCCTGAAGGCACATGCCCACTCTGCAAGCCCTGAGATGCTGCCAGGCATCACAAGGAGGGAAGTAAGTCATGGGAGAGGGTGGGCTGGAGATACAGAGGCTCTTGGCCATCAATGTCAGAAAACTGGAAGAGATCAGAAAGACTGAGCTGTGCCGAGTCCTGAAGAGGAGAGCTTCCAGAATGCCTGGGTCTGTTCTGGGCCAGTCAGTCCTAGACATGATTGTAATAAGGACAGTGGGCACCTTCCCCCTCAACCAGGCTTCCAATCCCAGCCTCCCTCAGAAACCTTGCTAAGCCTGGGCCGTGTTGTTGAAAACAGTCTCTTCCTTGTCCCTTTCGGCCATTTACTAATTTATTTCAATGTTTGAAGGAGTCCAGGAACACAGCCTCTCTGTTTGTTTGTTTTTTTTTAAAGAGATATAGAATGAGATGGAGGGAAACAGAGGGTCCTTCTTCATGCTGCTTTCACTTGCCCCCAGCTGTCACTGTCAGCAATTTGATGTGTATCCTTCTAACTGAATTGAGGATTGCATTCAGTTGCTGATCGAAGCAAGTATGTTGATGAGCAGACGTAAGTCTCTGCAGCCTAAGGCAGTGTTGGTGCCACATACGGATGTGAAGACTGGATCCAGGGCTGGAGGTTCAGAGGCAGCAGCATGCTGACAACACCTGTACTCTGTCCCCAGGGTAGAGCCAGGAGCCTTCAAACACCATCTCTGACAGCATCCTATGCACCCAGTAAATATTCAGTGGACCAGCAGATGAGGGCGTGGTGATGTACCTATTTCTTTATAGATGTCCCGTGTCTAAAGAGCAGGGGAAAAAATGATATTTTGAGGATTCTGGTGTGCCGAGGTTCTGGTCAATTTAAGTTTTATTCTGGTAGAATCTGATCCCATTCTTTCCTTAAACTAGCTCTAATAGTGACCGAAGGAAAAATGAAAGTCCTCATTATTTGTAGAACCCTCTCGTGCTGAAGGTTTTCTGAGAGTAATGTCCCGACACCTTTTTGTTTAAGTTGGAAGGAGGTGACCTGCTCTATGAGGGAGAGCTCAGGTGACCAAGCGGGTCTTGGGAGGAGGCAGGTGTTCCTGCAGTGAACTTCTCCGAGGACTCTTACTCCCATGCCCCTTTTCCACGAGACCCTCTTAGCTGTGGGCTAGAATCAGGATGGTTGTGCTAGACGGGCCCTACAGAAGAGGCAGGGCCTCCAGGAGGCAGCCATAACCTCGGGAAGCCAGTCACCAGGACCCCCGCTGGAGATGAAAGCAGTGAGGAGCAGGACGCAAGAGGAAAGCCATAGGAGCTCTGCTTGGCGTGTACGATGGGAGGAAACAGACATTCTGAAGTCACCTCTCCTGAAGTCCCCTGGATCTGAAATCCAAGCTCCTGGGACCCTTTCATCTTTGAGCAGAAGGGCTCCCTCTTCTAGGAGCAGGACTGGGTTTCCTGGGTCTCCCTTGGCTTGAAGCCAGACGGATACAGCTCCTCTCTCTCTACAGTAAGACGTGACCCTGTTCACTGATGGGTCCAAGCCAGGAAGTAGCTGTACAGGGCAGGAAAGGAGCCTTGTGTCCACTGGGCAGTGGCTGGGAGATGGGGGGAGGGCATGGGATGGAGCCTTTTCCTTGTCTTCTCACAAGAGAAGACCTCATGCACATGAGGTCCCGAGGAGGTCCCCGATGTCTCCTACACAGGCTGAAAGCCCACCCTAAGCAGCTCATTTGAATTACCTGGCCAGCTCTTCCAAAAAGAGACAATCCTTAGCCGGTTAGTGTGAACTGATCACATTAGATTGCTTTCGTGCTAAGCTGTCGTGAGAAATAGCTGGGAGTTTGGGAGCTCGGGGTGTTCTAGGGGAGATAGCAGGCAGAACCTGCAGTAACAGGATGGTTTAGATGCCACTTGGGGGCTCAGGCCGACCTGGTAAGAAGGTTCCAGGAACCGTTTGTGTCCAGGCAGCCCCGGTAGCATAGCGTGGCCTCAGCTGATGGGGCAGAAATGAGCAAGGGGCAGCAGGACAGGCTTCGCCTACTAACTAACTGTGCCTGGTCACACCAAGGTTGGGACGTGACAGCAGCCACCAGGCAGAAAGGCGTGGGTGAGGTGGGCTGCACGGTGCAACTGGAGGGAGGTTTTATGCTGCTGCCATGTTTCTGGCTCTGGGTACAGCTCGGAAGCTGCTTGGAAATCCAGATCCTAGGCTCTCCAGGGTTCCTACCAAGTGAAATCTGTCTCGGTGTGATTGATGGCTTTTATACCCTGTCGTCTTGAGTCTTCCCCGGAAAGGTGAATCAGCGACTTCCCCTGGTGTTCGCTGTCGTCATTTAGCCCATAATTGCTTCCCACAGCCTGGACTTATTACTCATGATTACCCCCTCCCTGTCAGTTGTGGTAAATGTAATTTAAGCTGCTAGGTAGGCTAGCAGTGTTTAGGATTTTTTTTAAAATCAGATTTTATTAATCTTGTCTTTAATTTTATGCCTTTTATTTCATCCCCCTCAATCCATCTTGGGGAGGCCCTTGTAGTTGCTACTCCCCAGAGCAGCTGCTGGGATGAGCTGGAGCCAGGACTTGCGTGGGGCTTCACCTTGCATTTGCTTTGACCCTTCCCCACCCAGAGGGAGGGAGGCGGGTGCCGCTGATGGGTGATTTCAAGCCTAATTTGAATATTTCCAAAGCGAAGGGATGGCAAGGAGGAAAGTGGCTTCTCCCAAACCATATTCTTCAAAAGCTGACACTTTCAAATGCTCCATTTCCATCTCAACATCACAACTGAGGAGCTGCTCAAGCTCATTACAACTTGCACTTACTATTTTCCAACTCGCAGCACACAGGTTTCCTGCCCCCAGGGTCCAGCAGCGCCTCTGCGCCAAACCTGCCTCTCCCCTGCCCGGTGCCTTCAAACAGAGGAGATGCAACTTTAGCTTTTCCTTTCGACTTTGTCTTTTTTCCTTTCCCTTTTAGGGAAGCGGACAGGTTCCTTTCCTCTTGGGGTGGTTGGGGACAGGGGAGAACTGGATGGTTTGGGCCTCTAAGCTTGTCTACAGAAAAGCAAATGTGGACGTATGATTAGAAGGGTGTGATGAAGTTTAAAAGCCTCCCGTTCTTCCTCGGAAGCACAGTGTCTCCCTTGCCAGTTTTCTTCTGCTTGCTTTCCTTAGTACCTGAACGATGTCAGGACTGGGCTTGGCCGTAAAGGAAGTATAAACCTTTATTCCCGGTGCACGTTGTTATATATACATAATTTAAACTTATGCTCTACCTTCTTGTCTCCAAACTCTGATATCCAAAATAAGGCCAGCCTTTGAGCTGTGGCAGTGGGTGCTGCAAATATGTTCATAGATCTCTTTTATTTTTTTAATTGATCACTCAGATGCCTCCACTATTGTTTATTACCAAGAGTTCCAGCGTCTTCCTCTTGAACACGGTCCTTGCTGTTTTTGTCTAAGAATTGCAGTTATATCCCCAAACTCACTGTGCCTCCAATGCCAAGCAAAGAGGGAGCCTGAGGCTAATGACCAGCCCACCTACCTGCCTGTGGCTTTAGCTGCTGCCAGACGGTGTCGCTGTTGAGAACAGCCAGGAGGATACTTGGTGGTTCAGTGGCTGTGCCCTTTCCTGCATTCTTGGGTGCCAGGGTAACAACTCTTGGTTCATACTCAGTATATAGCCACATTTCCCAAAGTATGACATTTTGCCCTGGGGGCTGGGTGCTAAGGGGTTCCAGCCAGAGACAGCCCTCCAACTGAACACATAGTATCCCAGACTCTCCGTTTCCTGGCGATGCATCCATAGGTGGAATTGAGTGGTGCATTTGTTTGCTTTTCCTTCCTTCCTTCCTTCCTTCCTTCCTTCCTTCCTTCCTTCCTTCCTTCCTTCTTTCCTTCCTTCATTCCTTCTTTCCTCCCTCCCTCCCTTCCTTCCTTCCTTTTTAAAGTTTTATTGTGGTAAGAACACTTAACATGAGATCTACCCTCGTTTAAGTGCACAATATAGTATTGTTAGCAGTCGGCATGATGTTGTCCTATAGATTTCTAGAACTCACTCACCTTGCATAACTGAAATTTCATACCCATTGATCAGCAACTCCCTGCTCCTGCCTCCTGCTTCTCCTTCCCACCCCACCCCCCCTCCAGCCCCTGGCAACCACAATTCGGTGCTTTGCTTCCATGAGTTTGATGATTTAGATACCTCATATAAGTGGAATCATACAGTATTTGCCCTTCTATGACTGGCTGATTTCACTCAAGGCTCGTCCATGTTGTTGCATATGGCAGGATTTCCTTCCTTTTTAAGGGTGAAATAGTACTTCATCATGGATATCTCACTCCTTCAAGAAAGATTCAGATAATGCCAAACCTCAAAAGGGAAGGGGTCAAGCCTTCCCCAAGGCTTTCTTGACCCCACTGGAGATAAAGCCACTCATCCTGGTTCCCATCCTCTGTGTCTCCATAGTTTCCAGGAATGGCGCTTTTGATCAAGTCACTAAGTATATGGTTCCACCTTTCCCCAAGGACTGAGAGGATCCTATAATTGTATCCTAGACATCTGTGGGTTTTTTGTGTTTGTTTTCTGTTGTTGTTGTTTTTAGCAGAACCAAGAAGGCCTCCTTGGTGCAGCTCCAGAGGAATAGCATATGTCATTTTGAAAGTTCTTCCCTAGCCAGCACCACGTTTTCCACTGGGGCTGACCCTGTTACACTTAGAGGAAATGTGTTTTTAATTTGTTAACTGGGGCAATTGGGGAAACAGGTTACAAAACCATGTGGCGCATTTCTGCTTCAGCAACGTACTTGGTCTGACAGTGTTACTGCGCCTTTAAAAGGTGAGGAATATGGTTTATTTGCCTGTAATCAGACCCCTTTCACACAGCGGACTGTGGACCTTGGAGATCAAGGACATCCTCCACTGTTTGGGCTAAATGCCTGAGCTGAAAACTGGAGTCGACATCACTACATCCGGGCTTGTCTTGACACGCGGCAAGCATGAGAGAAAATGTCTCAGAGGATAATTAATGCCTAAAACTAGATGGGTAGATTAATTTGGCACTTAATTTTATTTTACACTGATTCATTCACAAATGGAAATCAGCAATTAGACAATGCAAACTTTTGAACCATGGAAAGAGCGGTTCGGGAATATGAGAAAAATACAAGTAAAACATTTTCCAGTTCATTTGAGCAGTTTTCATTTCAAGTGATTACACGGGTGTCTTTAGCAATGCATTCAGGGTGTTGAATGGTTCGTTTGTTTTTTTTTTCTTAATGTGCTCCACCTGTGTGAGCTGCTTGCCACCCTGTCTCTGAGCTGGAGGTTCCCTGAACTCCTGCAGGGGACTCCTGGGTGCAAACAGAGGGTTTATCCTAAGATCCTAAGAGAAGGGCAAGGATGACCTCTGACCTCTGCTGCTGCCTCTTCGTCCTTGACACCCGAAGGTGGAGGGGAGGAGCATGCTTCTTGTTGAATTTCCCAGGTCCCAAACCCCAGCCTGTGCATTGAGATGAGACATGCAGCCCGTTAGCACCAGCTAAGCAGTGTGGGACCCAGCTCGCCACCTCCCTGGCTTGCAGGGGTAACCTGAGCTGTAAATCAGGCAGGAGCCTGCTACAACTTGCTCTATCTTGTGGCCTCATATCTCTTACCTTATCTCTTCTTTGGCAGAGGCGGGTGTGAGGAGCCATTTGTTCCTGCTGGGGCCTGACACTAAAGAAAACACTTGTCTAGATTTACTCTGAATTCTCCCCTCTCCAGCCCATTACCTATGCCTGCCCAAGCTCAGAGTCCTTGCCTCATTTTCCTTACCCCATCTGTCACCTGCCCATATCCTCACCAAAGTCACTTTTGCCACTCTTGGCCCTGAGACAGAACCCTATTCCTTTTCTTTACATTGGAACATTCTGTTGGTTGTTAGATCCATGTGGACAGATGGAGTCTTGGCACCAGAACTGTCTTACTGTCTTTCAGCACGAAAGTAGATGGAAAAGGAACAGGATTGAATCTACCCAGGAAGCCCAAACAGAGCTCTCCATGTTTCCTTGGGGGAGAAGGTGTCCTAGTGGAGGGTCTCAGAAGCCAGAGTCAGACCCAGCCTTTGTGAGAAGCAGGGAAAGTCAAATAAAATGAAGGTGCTCAATTTGGGGGAGACGCAGTGGTGGGGATGGGAGGTGGGGCCCAGGGACTGTCCTGGGGGCAGAAGGAGAAAAATCAATATGATATAAAGGCAAGCTGTTGGGGGCCTCCAGTGCCATGTTGAAGTGTTAGATTTTATCCATCAAAGGTTTATAAGAGAAGAGAGACATGGTCAGCTGGGCCTCAGAGAGCTCCCAGGTGGCAGTGTGGAGGGAGGACTGGAGTGGGGCAAGGCCAGGAGGCCAGCTAGGGGGTTCTTGCAGTGCACTAGAGGAAAGGTGACCAGGGGAACCTGGTGAAAGTTGGGAAGCTTGATGGGCACTGTGGAGAGGAGAACTTGGTGATTTATTGAGCACCTGACATAGACAGAGAATAATATGGGCCTCTACGGCCTGGAAACCCTGCAGATGATGGCGTTCGTAGCTAGGTTCAGGAACAGAGGAAAGAGGTACAGACTGGTCTCTTGGGGTGGAGACAGGGGAAGAAGATCATGAATTGTTTTGGCCATGCTACGTTTGAAGAATGTGTTCATCTGGACTTTTTTGATTCGTGATGGAAACCTAGCTTAGGCTTACTAGATCTAAAGAGGGAGGTTGCATTAACTCATGGGACTGGGGTGGGAGGGTAGTCAGACATGGCTAGGACTGAGGGCTCGGTGTCACTTTAACTGCACCCCTCTGCTCCCCTCTGCTTGTCTGTTTCCTGCTCTTATCCTATTTCTTGGTGAGTGCTGCCACCAGCAGCTCCATGCACATATCCTATCACCTCATGATCAAAGAGATAGAGGCTCTTCCCCCCACTGAAACTCGTTAGAAAAATCCCAGTTAAGGACGTTGATTAGCCTTGCTTAGATCATGTACTCATTCCTGACCAGGCACTGAGGCCGAAGGCCAAGTGTAGGCCATGGCACAGTAGAAGCCAGGGTCAGCAGAGGCAAGGAAGGAGTACTGGGCTTGGAGAAACAAGGCAGGTGTGCAGTGCACAAGGATGTCTGCATGGAGATAGAAGGCTCAGGTACTAGGAGGTGAAGGCACAGTCCTTTCAATGGCCCTAAAGCCCAACATAAACTGCCCCCTTACCCTTACCTGTCTGGTCTCTTCTCCGGCCATCCTGCCTCTGCTCCCTCTGCTCCTGCCACATGGGTCCCCTTGCTGGTTCTCAAATGCACCAGACATGTCCTGCCATCAGGCCTTTGCTCTAGCTCTTCCCTCTGCCAGGACCAGTCTTGCCCCAGGTACTCCCAGGTAAACTCTCTTACCTCCAAGTCTCCTTAAATCTCATCTTACTGAGGATCACACTGGCTTCCCTATTTAATACGTAAGCCCACACACACTCCCAGTCCCCCCATTCAGCTCTCTTTTATTTTAAAGCATGTATCACCTTCTAACATACTATATAATTTACTTATTTGTTTTGATCATTGTTTTCTTCTTTTCTACACTGGGATATAAGGTCCACAGTCAGGAGTCTCTATCTGTGATATATGCCAAGTGCCTAAAACTGTGCTCAGACAATATTCTTACTTACTAAATATTTGCGGAATGAGTAAACGAATGAATAAATTTAAAACATCAATGAATCTCAGAGAAGGGGCTGGGATATAGGGGTAGAATCATCAGCACAGAAGTTGTTGAAAATGGATGTTAGGATTTATTCCCCAGGGAAAGTAGGTGAGAAGAGAGATAAGCTAAAGACTGAACCCTTGGGAACACCAGGTTTATGGTGAAAACGTCTGAAGAGGCCTGAGAGAGGTAGGAAGTTGGAGAGTTGGAGAACCAAGCAAAGACCTCAACAAAGCCAATGGGGAATAGAATCTTAGGATTAAGGGGTGGTGGACATCAGTGTCTGTAACTCAGAGGGCGGAGGAGGAAAACTCAGAGTGAAACTGGCTTTAGTACACAGGAACTCTATCTGTCCATCCCTCCATTCATCCACGATCTGTCTTTTCATCCATGTATTCACCTATCTGTTTGTCTATCCATCCATCATCCATCCATTCATCCACCATCCATCCATCCGTCCATCCATCCATCTGTCATCCTTTCATCCATTCATCCACTATCCATCCATCTACCATCCATCCATCTACCATCCATCCATCCATCCATCCATCCATCCATCCATCCATCCATCCATCCTGAAGTTACTGTGCCAGGAATAAAGGCCAGTCTTCTCACCTGCAGTGCAGAGAGGAAGGCAGTCATACACACAATCATGACAGCATGGTGTGGCAGTCCGTGGTCAGGAAGGTACAAAGTGCTTCGGGAGAAGAGGCAACTCCACCTGGCATGTCAGCGAGGCTTCCAGAGAAGCTCACATCTGAGCTGGGCTGGAAGGATGAACAGCATGGAAGAGAGCAGGTGTGACAGTAATGGGACAGAGGCCTGGGCTGGGGGCTTGAGGAAAGTGTGGGGGGTAAACCACAACCTGTAGGCTGGGTTTTGACCGTGAGCAGCACTGGGTTCCACAGCCCACAGATGTGATCTTGAATCAGCCCAGCCACCATGCACAGGGTCGACCAGTTGGAGTGATAAGCCCAGGAGTGCCCAGCTCCTATGTTGAGGATTTGGGAACCAACCTGGTGTTGCTGAGTCTGAAACCTGGTTTCTGTCACTACTTCCAAATGATTGTCTTTTGTGACAAGAATACAATGTTCTTACACTGTTCAGCCTTACTGCCTTTAGTTCCAGACAGGCAGAATGATAATCCCAGCCAGCCTCTGAATCCAGACGCTCTTTACGGCTCAGTGGCTAAGACAGCAGCAGCTTTAAAGACAGTTTTCACAGAGCATTAGGACATAATGTCCATCAGGGCCTCTTAGAGTCGTTTAAAAAGAAAAAACTACTCAGGTAATACATGCTCATTAAGCTCTTATTTTATCTAATTTCCCTTTGAGCACTCATTGCTTATTCTAGACGGGTTTCTCTGTGACACCTTAGTGATTGCACATGGCGTTTCTTCAAACAGGAAAAGAATCCTCCCAGACCACACTGAGTTTTTATTATTGTTATGAACTCAATCACATTTTTTGAGCTCAGTCTCTTAGACCCTGGGGGTCCTAGATGTGTGAATCACGTGCCTGTTTCCAGCAGCCCCCGCTCACCTGGTTGGACTCGGTAACTCCCTGCTGAACCATCATTGGAGTTCAGCGTCCTCAACCCTCACCTACCCCAAAGCAGCAGATATCAGGGACCTGGCTGTGTATCTCACGGGAGATGAATTCTTTGCTGTCACAGAGTGACAACCAGCCTTAAATAATCCATGGTTATGTCACCAGGTTGGGGTCTTCCAGGTGTTTGCCTACCTACCTTCTCCTTGCCCTGTGGCCATTTCATTAATCATAGGAAAGCCTCTATTTTGTGGATTGCATCGTGAGTGCTATGCTAGGAAGAGGTGCAGTGGGCCAGAGACCCAGAGTCATTCCCGGAAGTGCTGAAGTAGGGGTGGGTGAGGACTTAAAGGGGAGTGTCTAGGACCCTAGACTTCAGACCATCTTATCTAAGACTGGGGGCAGCTGAGAGAGACCCCAGTTGATCCTCCCTGCTGCTCAGTGCAGCTGGTTCCTCTTCAGAGGGGTCCCTTCTGCTCCGCCCGGAGGCCATGTTGTGACCTAGGACCCACAGAGTTCATAGGCAGGGGAAAATTAGCTTCCCTTTCAAGCCTAGACGTAAACATAGATTTTACTATCTCTCTCTCTCTCTCTCTCTCTCTCTCTCTCTCTCTCTCTCTCTCTCTTTAATTTAAAGGGCAGAGGATGCTTCCATTTCATACAGCTGAAATGTGTTTTATCCACTGATCAAGGATGGGTTCAAAAGAATGGGGAAAAGGGAGACCCCAGTATTCCTACGGGGCTGCCCCCTCATCCATGCTGGCCAGCACCCATAGCCTGTGACCCAGAGCAGTCTGTTCTGGGCGGGGACATCTGCCGCCTCAGTTGCTGGGTAGCTCTCATGTATAATTAGTGCCCAGGTCTCACAGCCGAGCTTGGAGTTCTGTTCCACCCAGGCGACTCCAGACCCCCACCCAGGCATCACCACAAGTGAAGAACCCTGCAGTCACGTTGGCATTTCCATTTCTGTGGGCATTTCCAACTCAGTGAGTGGGAAATTGCTCTGTAATTTCCGAAAGCAATTAATTATGCAGAAAATGTTGTATCCAGGAAAAACAAGAATTTAGAAGAACAATGATTATGAGAAGTACCACCTCAAGCTGGAGTTGGGACATATTTTTTCTTTTTTTTTTTTGCTTTCCTTCCCTAGTAGCTGTTAGTGTATTTGTGAGTGAAGCAGATCTGGGCTCACATCCTGGTTCAGGGAGTTCTAGAATGTGGGCAGATCAAGGCCTCAGTTTCACATCTATAAATGGAGGTAATGACTCCATCTTCACAGGGCAGCTGTGACGATTAAATGAGGTGTCTGTGCAAATGCATCAGCTCAGTGCCTGCCACCGAACACAGAAAACGGTCTGTCCCTCCTCCCTTACTCTTTGCGTAAGTTTTTATCAGAGAGGACAAAGAAAGCTTAAGATTCCAAATGTAGCATTTCCCCCCAATAGCAGACAGAGACCTTAAAAGTAGGGCTTGTGGGTGGAGGGGGTAGATTCTTACTGCTTTACACTTGTCCGCACCCACGGCATTAAACAGCATGTGGAAATGTCAGCCCGTTATGTGAGGCCATGTTGCTAAGCTTTACGCATCACCGGCTTTTCTGTTTTGTACCATTGGGGAAAACTGGGGGATGGAGGAGGGGGCAGACAAAGTCCAGAGGTGGTTGGAGCATGTGTCATCTCAAGAACATTCTTGTCCAGAATAGACAATTATTGATACACAAAGATACACACAGGAAGATGTCAAAGGAGCTGGCCGCGAATTTGTGGGGCCTGGAGTCGTAGATTCACTATTGTTTGGACTGAATAGGATGTGGGGGGACGCCTGGCAGCCTGTTGGAGCACGTGCTGCCTCAGTGACCCGGAGCAACTGTGAATAAAGGGTTCTTAGAGGTGCTTGTGTCTGAGTCAGTGGCCTGTGCCACCCAGCAAAGGGCAGGCACTGAGTCAGTGCCACCGAACCTGCACCTGCCTTCCTTCTGGGTGGTTCTGTGAGTCATCTGATTACCCCGCTAGGAAGCCAGCCACAACCGGAGGCAGAGTGGCTCGTCGTACAGGACCCAAGAGCCCCAAATCTGCAGAGCCAGGGACATGGTGACAGGAACGTGTGCGTGACGGTGACAGTGATGAGGAGGATGACGGGAGAGTGACATTTACTTGACATTTACTGTGCGCCAGGCACAGTGCTGAGCGCTTCACAACAACCACGGGAGTGGGGGCTGTTGTATCCTCCCCGTTTCCCGGATGACGAAGTGTGATCTTGAGCAGCCTCTGCAGCCGCCCAAGTGCTGCCAGAGGGACGGAAACCCAGAGGGTCTGTCGGGCCGCAGAGCCGGGTCTGTGCGCCTTGCTGCCGGCCTCGGGTACAAAGTGTGTGTATCTTGCTGACCGCCCGCATGATTTTCCAAAGACACTCTGGGTGTCTAGTATTGGAGTCTGAAGGTGACTTTGTTTTCTCGCTTTATTTATTCATTTTAAAACAAAAATTTTTTAAATAAGAGACCTTTGGATCTTGACAAGATAGGGCTTAAGTGCCCCTCACCAAACATATTTCACTTCTCATTAAAACAGTGGTTTTCAAACTCTTTGGGTCCAGGACTCCTTTACACCCTTAAAATTTACTGAGGATCCCAAAGGGCGTTTGTTTATGTGGGATAAATCTATTGATACATATTATTTTGGGAATTAAAGAGGGAGAAATATTTACATATATTGATTACTTCATTTAAAGATAATACCAGAAGCACATTACATGTGTCTATAAAAAACAGAATCTATTTTTATTAAGAGCCACTATATTTTCATTAACAAAAAAGTCTTGGAAAGGAGAAGTGTGGCATTCTTTTACATTTTGACAATCTGGCATCTGACCAGAAGATGCCTGGCTTCTTCTATCTGCTTTGGCATTCAGTCTGTTGCAGTATCCCATGTCTTTTGGCCTTTGGAAGAACCCCATTGCACTCTCGCAACAGAATGAGAGTGAGAAAGGTAAATAACTTACTATGGCTAGGAAAACAGTTTTGACCTCACAGACCCTAAAAGGCTCTTTGAGATTGCCAGGGTCCCGGGACCTTACTTTGAGAATAGCTGCACTAGAAGGACCAGAATAATCTCGGGCTAGAAGACATGTGTGTGCACAAATGTTCCCACAGTGCCCTTGAACTAAGACAGTCTGGGTGTGTGTGGCTGCCTTGCACTCATCCTGTCCAATTCCAGCAAGTCAGGATGACCAGGCTGTAGGATGCCAGCAGGTCAGGGTGGCGACTCTGTGGGATGTCAGCGGGAGTCCGATGCCAGAGCCCTTCCAAGTGGAAATGGGTACTGAGAATTCCAGAACTGCTGAGCGTCCCACCAGCCATCACTGTGGGGCCACGTGACTGCTGGAGTGTCTGACCCAGCTTGGTTTCTGGCTCTGAGAGATGCCCTTCCAACAGACAGCCCTTCCTTCTCTTTCTTGGCACGGCAAAGGATTTTAGCATCGTCTTCAGCTCGGCCAGGCAGAACTCTGGGCTGAGGGATGACAATCCTTTGTGTCCAGAAGGACTCGGTGGCACATTTCTCTTAGGTAGCACCTTGGGGAGAGTGTCACAGGGAAACCTGTGCTCCTTGGAATGTGGGGTGGGGTAGCGCCCCTTGATGTGAGCCATCTCAGGGGCAGCCCTGCTCTACTCCTCCTGCACCGTGACCATTTACCCCGTAAGAGCTGAAGGATTATAATGACATCGGGCCAGGGACAACGCTTAGAATCGGAAATGCCAGCCATCTGGAAGTTCGAGATGCCTTTGAGCACCCAGCAGTTGGAATTCCTGTTGGAGAGTTAGCTGGCTCCATCTAACAGCTTTGAACTTCTGAGGCTGGGGGTCAGGGGAGACGGAATGCCATCTCTCTGGAATGTTCAGTCTAGCCAAGGACCTTGACACTGTCCTGCCAGAAAACCTTTCTGTGGAAATAGATGAAAGCAAATGGAAAACACCTCTTCCGTGTTCCAGGTTCCAAAATTCAGGTGGAAACCTTTTCAGCTACAAATAAGGTTTCTGGTTTAGAAAGTTTGCGTTTTGCTTAGCGTACTGGCTGGTGGTTGGTTCACTCACTGAGTCAGCAGCACTAGAATGCCAGGTGCTTTGCAGTGGCCTGAGGGTCAGGCGTGAGTGTGCTATCAGCATAGAATGTTCATGCGCAGACACAAGGGGTGGGGTCAGGGGCTTCTCCCAGGTGCCATCGCTCTAGGGCAGTGGTGCCCCAACTCTAGCCTGCATGGGTGTCAGATTCCTGAGGTCTGGGGTGGGGCCTCCTAATTTGCCTCTGTACAGCACTGCCAGTGATGCTGCCGCTGGTCTGGGGTCCACACCTGGAGAGTCACTGCCTGAGGGACTGTTGAGTAGGTGACCCAGGCTGATGGGCCTCACCGAGCTCTCAGAGGGATCTGCAGAGCTGAGGTTGAGAAGGAGTGGCCACCAGAGGGGCCCTGTAGGACCCTGAGACTGAGGAGGGGACACAGGAGAGTCAGCACAATTGTGGCTGGGGTAACAACAGATATTATATTTTTATGTTTGTAAACTGCGAGCACTAGTAAACAAAAAGGATGCCCGCTAATTCTGTTATTCCAGTTTCTTGGGCCTAGTCAATATTATTCATATCCACTTAAATCAGATTTTGGCTTCTCGAGCACATAGTGCACATCAAAATGGCAGCAACAATCCAGGAACTAAAATTTAAAAATCAAGCGTTAATATTTCTTGCGGTGCTGTTGCGGGTACATATGAGTTTGAGGCTCTGTGGTCTTCTTTTCAAAATAGGACTCTTAACTCTTACCCGCTGTAGGACTTCGGCTGAATGTTGACCTTTCTGAATCCAAGTGTCTTCCACTGTAAACGAAGCTTACCTGGATGGTCAGGTTATTGGCTGTGAGATGACACAGGCCTGTGACACATCGGGCACAGTGCCTGACTCTAAGTAAATGTAGCTGTTAGTGCAGGGTCTGGAGCAATTAGACACGGCTGCTGTTTCTCGTCTGTGCCGAACCTGTAACACCAAGATGCTTGTGGTGAGTATTGATCTGTAGGTGATTGGAGCCATAGTACATGGCACTCACATTCATTCATTCATCCATTCATTCACCCATTCATTCATTCTCTGATTCAACAAATATTTACTGAACATCTGCTTTATGCTGGGCATAATCCGAAGTGCTCACCTTATCATGATGAAGGCAAGACTCTTAGCAAAGTGAAGACATAAAATAGAAAGTGATGGAGAGGAGGTGTGGGCAGAAAGGCTGAAGTTGGCGCCTCCCTTGAGGCTCAGAGCCAGAGAGGGGAGTTGGGGAGAGGCCTCAAAGGGGACCCTTGAGATCACTGTGAATGGGTCAAAGTAAGCCTTAACAACACCTGGTTGAGGGGGACAGTTTATTATTCAGATGGCTTGAGTGGACAATGTAAATCAGCTCCTCTGCCCTGATGAAAAAAGGGAGGACTGTAGTTTTAAATTTAGCTGAGAGCTTCAGGTAAAATGTAGAGAATGGGGCTAGGGAGGGGCGGAGGGGGCGGGAGGGTGCTATTGACAAAAGGACGTTAAACAGGAGAAGGCATTACAAAGAAGAGTTAAGGATTTACTGAAAAGGGGGAAATGATCACCTGATGACAGTGGAATAAGGGATTTATTCTTTTGACATGTAACACCACAATTCTGTGTCCCCTGAGCAACGCCCCATCTAGGAAGGAAGATATTAGGAACTAGGTGTTCGCTGAGCTCAGAGTCTCTGTTGACCTTAAAACAACTTGCCTGAAAGAAAAGTGGCCTAGTGTATATTTCCTATGGAGCATAATTTTCCTTAGGAAATCTGCAACCCTATTAAAGATTAATAGGGGATCTAATTTTCATATGTTTGTGCTTAAAGTCTGTTTGTGCAAGTGTAGGCTTTTAGCTATTCAGACATCCATTTGCCTTCCCCTTTCCCCCCTGCGCCCTCCCAGGGCAGCAGAAACTGGGCTCCTTTAACGTGTGGAAGGTAAATTAGCATTTCGCTGAGCAGAGCTTGGAGCTTGGGGTGCAGGCACCACAGAGCTGTTTAGTGCTTGTCCTTCTGGGAGTGGGGGCAAGTGGTGGGGGAGTTTTTCAAATCATCAAAGTCAAGAAAGCCTATGTAATTTTATTTTTTCATCTTTTGAGAACCTCCAGAGAAGCAAGGTTTCACTGAAGGAGGCCAGGCAACATTTGGGATCATGTCTAGAAATCGCCTATGTTTTCCTACAGTGATTAGACTTCATTTCCTTTCTCTGGTCATACATATCACAATGCGACACTTCCTTGTTAGGGTGTGGACAGCACTTCCTGATGTCAGCCACACCAGCAGTGGGCATCCTACGGGGACCACATGTAGGGAGGGATCTGCCGAAATGCCTTGGTCTATCTCCATGGGTGTGAGTCCACTGGCTCATAAAACATATGTCTCTGCTTGAAGGTGTGGAGAACTCACATGAGAAATCTCTCCTTGGTCTTAATGGCAGGAATAAGCCTGAGGTTAATCATGAGTTCATCAGGCATATACAGACCGTGAACAGGTAGATTAGTGACCTCAGGACAAAGCGTTTCATATGCCAAGTTATTAGCAGAGGGAAATATCAGCATGGTCGTCTCTACCCTAGAGCTTCATGGAAGTCTCAAGGTCAGAGTGGACCTCCTGGGCTGGCCCAGAGCACCACAGAAGACACCAGCATTGATGAGCCTTGTCCTCTTCTAGGAACCTGGGACAGTTATAACAGTGCTAGGTGCCAGCTATACTTAATCCTTCAGTTAGGCTTTCAAGGACTGCGTGTCATTTAACCAGAGTAAATTAAGCTTCAGAGAAGTCAAGGTACTTGCCCGAAACGTCATGGTTAGTAAGTGGTTGAATTGAAATTGAAGTCTTGTTCCATTTTCAGATCCTATATTCAAAACCTCTACTGTACTGCTTTTTAGTAGTGATTGAGTCTTCTGTTGTTGAGGTAACAAATAACCACAAGTGTGGTGGCTTTAAACAAGATGAATTTATTTTCTCCAGTTCTGGAGGTCAGAAGGCCTACGCAGATCTCACTGGGCTGAAATCAAGGTGTCCACAGGGCTAAATTCTTTCTGGAGGCTCTAGGAGTGAATCCATTTTCTTGCTTTTTCCCCTCCCCCATTTCTTGGCTCGTGGCCCCTCCCTCCGTCTTCAAAATCAGCAGAGGCTGGGGGCCAGCCGAGTGGCTCAGTTGGTTAAGAGCTCGCTCAAGAGTTTGAGCTCTGAGCAACAGCGGTTCGAGTCCAGCCCGAGCTGAGCAGCCGC
>NW_017731661.1:1756721-1781000 GCF_001890085.2 Hipposideros armiger | reverse complement strand
AAAAAAAAACAAAAACAAAAACAAAAAACAGCAAAGGCTGGTCCAGCCTTTCTCATATCTCATCACTCTGACTTCCTCACCTGCCTTCCTCTTTCACTTTTAAGGACCCTTGTGATGACATTGGGCCCACCAGGACAATCCAGGATCACCTCTCTACCTCATGGTCCACAGCCTTCATCACATCTGCACAGGCCCTTTTGCCCTGTCAGGTGACATAGTCTCAGGTTCCAGGGCTCAGAGTGTAGACATCTTCGTTGTTTTGCCTACGATGGGAGCATTTCTTCTGAGCTTCTGTCTTGATTTTAATTTTGGTGTATCATGAATTGTGGACCTAGTTATTCCCCTCTCTTCCTGGTGTTTGGCAGAAAGCACAGAGCCACACACTTAGCCTTTATCGAGCCAGGGGTATGTGTACGCTTTGTACCAGCTGCATCCCTACCTCTCTCTTATCTTCATAAGACCCCTGATTTCTTCAGTGATTTTTACTTTTATTCTGTTGCCTTGAAGCTACATTGGAATGCATCTGTAAATTCTTTCTGAAGCAAGAGAGGGCATAAATAATTAAAGGCAGCGATAGGTGGGTGACCTTTGCGGCCCAGGGTTCCTGAGCAGGTGACTTGGAGCTTCTTAGGTTCCAGGATGAACGTGAGGCAGCTTCTGTAATTCACTCCTGGAGATGGAGGGGGCCTGCAGAATTCTACGGGAAGTCAATTCAAACCATGTTGGTCTGGTATTCTGAGCTCTGGTTCTTCTGGCCAAAGATGGGCTGGACATCTAGATTTCTCCTGGTGGCCCCAAGTCACAAACTGGATTTGTAAAGCTTCCCAGCAGAAATATGAGACTTACTGGAGAAGATTTCCTCTTGAAGCGTTTTAGCATATTTGTCATCGGCTATTATCAGAAAGCTATTGTATATCTGAGAGCTTGATGATAGTTTCAGCATCCAGAAAACCGCTCATTTCTTTTCTCCCTCAATTTCTTCCCATAAAAATGAATACTGCCAAAGCTAGGCTTTCTGCACTAATGGACATGTTGAAGCATGAATAGCACAAAACAACTTGATTGACTTGGCCACACCGCATAGGGCTGTTTGCAATGTGTCTCTGCTCCCATTATGACTTACAGTCTGCTTATACCAGGACCATCAGGGTATGCGTTAGAAAGACTGGCTGGGGGGGGCGTGGAGAGGAGGTCCTGGTTGAAGGGCAGCTCTAAGGCATCCAATCAAAGGCTTCCCAGAGCCCTTTCTAAGTTGGAATAAATTCCTTTGTCAACTACCATAACTTGCTTTTCAGATTTGCCACATAGAGATGAGCTGTGAGCCTCTCTGCAGATGTTGATTGATGGTTGTCAGTATTGAGGCAAGGTGGCTTCATGAGGGGTGCTGAGATTGATCAGATGCTGACCTGGACTTCCCTCAGGGAGCTGCTGCAGTTTGATGTGATCAGAAAGGCTAAGGCATATAGTGGTACTATCACATCTCTGCCCTGCAGCCTGCTTTCACCGAACCCTCACCTTGGAGAGACACCCTGAGCAGGATGCATGGAGGACAAGAATGCGTGCTCCATCTGTGTTCCCTGAGGCTTTCTCACAGCCCTGTGGGTCAAGCTCAGAGACAGTCACTGCAGCCTCCACTGACCCATGTGCTGGGCCAGGAGCTGCCAAGCAGCCAGACGAGCAACCATGGTCAGGGGTCCTCAGAGTGAGTGCGGGGGAAGGGGTGTTGGAAGGGTTGTAGGCTCCCAAGTCTCAGAATGAAGCTGAGTAGGGATTTGGTGGAAACAGGCATCAATCTCTACTGGGCCACAAGGCCCTTCTGGACCCAGGAAACAAAGGCATTAGTCACGTCTTGAAGGCATCTTGGACCTCATAGTGCTCTTTCCCAGCCACCTGGGGCCATGGACTGGCTAAGTCACCAAGAAGTGTGTCAATTGTCTGAGGCTTGAATTATCCCTCCAGGAGTGGGACTCCGTGTTAAGGGGCTGAGAAACACAAGATGGGCAGAGCTTAGGGAACCTGTGCCTGGGACACATGACCTGCCCCGGGGCCTTTGCTCCAGAGTGGACATGCTCACTCCCAGACAGGGGAGGACCCAAGCTTTCTGACGGGCGTCCTGAGCCTCCAGGGTGTGCTCTGGGGCAAATGCTGGTCCTTTGCTCCAGGAAGCCAGTGTGCACGGCCCAAAGTGGGGACGAGCAAGGCCAGAAAACATTCCTGCAAAATGTATTTAATATAGGCTCTGATTTGCTCAAGGATGCTTTCCAGATGTGCTCTCCAGTAGACTGCCAGAGAAGGGCTAAGGTAATTTTCTAAAAACAGAAAGAGAAAAATCTGTTTTGTGTCACTGTACCAGAAAATTACCATTCCAGTGCTCTTGCTTTTGTCGCCCCAGGTCTAATATTAGCAGCATGTTTTTCAAATTATTTTTATTCTACATAAGAGATTAGCAGTATTAACAAACTTACTGATATTTAGTCATTTTGAACATATGTCTTTTCCCCCTAAGCCCCTGAGAAAAAGAGTGGCTTTTTTTTTTTTTTTTAGATTTTTATTGGGGAATTGGGGTAGGGAACAGCATTGGGGAATTGGGGAAGGGGAACAGACAAGTTGCTGTCCTTTTGTTCTTCAGTCTAGCTGTGGAGGACGTCGCTTCACTGGCCCATGATGGTATTATCATTGCGCTCTTCCCGGCTGAGGCAGATCGGTCGCCGGCCATTGGACACCGCTCACGGCAGCTCATGGCAGCTCATTGTTGGCTGCCGGCCACTCAACGGTAGCTTATGGCAGCCCACTGCAGCCTACGCTGTCGCCAGCAACTCATGGCAGCCCAGCTCCAGGTCGAGCTATTGTTCACCATCCTAGCTGTCAAGGGCAGTTTCACTGGCCCTCATGTGGGATCTGAACTGGGGCCCTGCTGCTCAGAGCTGGCGTCCAAGCCAGCTCTTAACCAATGTGCTACTTGGCCGGCCCAAAAGTGGCTTTTCTTGAAATGCCTGTCTATTATGGGGTGATGTGACTGAGAGGTTTTAAGTCATGCCACAGGATCCCTGGCTTCAGACTTACCAAATTTGTTTTGGTCAAAGTTGCTGCCTTCAGTTACATGGATGTAGCCTGTTCAAAGTGTGCAATACAAGAGGCAGCGGAAGATAGACGAAGCGGATGTGTCTCGGTGTTCTGTGTGCTGTGTGTTTTTGCCACATTGGCCTAACATTGGAATGGACTGGGAACTGGGGAGAAAAGGTGAAGGGATGGGAAGTAAAAAATAGATTTGGCAACGTGTATTCTGGGCTCTGGGTGAGAAACTTGATATAATTGTCATTTTGGTCTCACAGGCACCATTTAAAGTGACTTTAGACAGCATTGGCCCCATTGTCCAGGTGACGAAGCTGAGAGTTGCAGAAATGAGATAACTTGCAAAGCTGAGAGAGCATAAAAGGCAGGGCTGGGATCAGACACAGGTGCGTGTCACTCCCAGGCCCTGCATTCTTTGCTTCCTAACTGATCCCTTGAGAAAGTGTTCAGAAACTACACGGCTTAAATTGAAAACCATGACTTGAAAGGCCTCACGTTCACCTTGGGTTCCAAGGAAAACATTAGTGATTTTTCACACAAGCAGATTAATTAACCACATGATCCCATTCCCCAGGTTCTGGGCTTCTCCTGGGCAGTCCCGTCTCGCAGTCTTGCCTGGGCGCTGGTGCGGTCCTAGAGACCCATAGTGAAGGGAAGCCCGATTCATTGATAGACTCACCTCCCTCTTATGCAGAGTTCCGTCGGCAGCGTCTGGCCCCTCCTGTGGTCCTGCATTGCACTCAGAGAGCTCGCGGAGGCTAAGTCAGTGGAACATCAGAAAAAGGGCTCTGAAGACAAGCTGGTCAAATGGTGGCAGAGGGAGAGCAGTTGTACACTTGATGACTTCAATAAAATTCCAGAAAAATTAAAGTCCAACAAACACCCTCTGCACTTTCCTCTTCCAGGGCTGTCATGGGCACTCGGCACTTCCTCTTCCAAGGAGAGCCTTCTGCCACCACCCCCCATGTCAACTCTGGGCAGGACCTTAGTCTCTTGGGCCCTGAGCTTGTCTGTGAGATGAGGGGAACTTCCAGAGAAATCTTAGTTTCTATACTCAAAGGAAACCAAGTACCTTGACACTAAAATCATGTGTAATGGCAGAATCCAGTCGTGGGTAAGAGTAATAATGCTTTGAAAATAAGTGTGGTGTTTTTTGGTTGTTTTTTTCCCCAAGTAGCTTCGAGTGTCCCAAGGACTGTATTTCTGAAGTGAGAGGGAAATCCAAGAGCTTAAGTAATTAAGCAACATATTTAAGGAATTCTAGCTAATTAGTGTCAAAGCCTGGATCTCGTTCAAGATCTCACAATTCGTAGTCCAGGGCTCCATTCCACCAACACCCGGCTTGTGTCCAAGTATGGGTTTGTCCTCGAAAAACATTTAAATGATTAGGATAATCTGGGATGAGTTAAACTGGGCATTTCTAGCATGATTTTTACCTGTTTGCCATAACACTATTTTCCTAAAAGCATTGCAAAAAAAGTAGGTAAATGATTTTTCTCCACTATCAAAAGACCATCTGCTGTTTGAGAAGGCTCTCCTAGATGTTATCATCATAATAATTTTTCTATTTCCAGTTAGCAGCATGCTTCCTTTAATATGATCTTTTCTGCATAAACCACCGTTTTCTCTTCAGCAGATTTCCTAAGGCCAACTTGGCATTTGTCGGCATTTTCCTCCTGTTTAATGGTGGGAAATTTTCCCTTTCGGAGGGAGATACGTTTTTCCATTAGTGCCTAGTCATTTCATTTTCATTTTCTCAGAAAAACAATCGTGTTCATCACTTCTGTCGTCATGGAGATTTCATGTCTCCAGAAGAAATCCAATTGTGGATTTTCTTTGTTAATCCCACACTGGATGTTAACGCTTCCTTGTTTGGGTCACTGCAGCCCAGGCAGGGAGGCCATTCAAACAGGTGACAGGCTGATTCTTAAACCAGGTGAGCAGGGGGTGTATGCAGAAGGGTCTATCCTGGGATGCTGGAGCTGTGGGGACAGCAGGTGCTCAGGCCGTGCTTGGTGACTGGATAGATGAAGGCCTGGGGCTCTAACAACCTACTGGACACTTGGCTCCACACGGTGCCATACACTCTGCACAGCCTCACCCCACCTCACTACCTTCCTTGCAGACCCATCCTCCCTGTTTTCCCCCTCATAACACCACGGTGCGCTGAGTCGTCGGCGCCTGGATTCTGCTCCTTCCCTGCTGGAGTCTTGACTTCTGTTCTAGTGATGCATACATACCTTTCAGGGTTTCCTCCTTCCTTCCTCCCCTTCCAGCCCTCACTTCCTCCTTCTGGTTCACCGCTGGCTGCAGTCTCCTGAGTAACCCTTTCTCCGATCTTTGGCCAGTTCCCTGCTCTCCCCATTGCTGCTGGAACAAGTGAGGGCACAGGGTAGGTTTTAAAGTAAATCTTTGCCAAACAACTGACAAACCCAAGAGTCTTCCTCACATGCAAATCTGAGCATGGTATTTCTCTGTTTAAAATCCTTCAGTGGCTCCCGTTGCTTTTAGCATAAAACCCAGACTCATGGGTCATTCAAAGCTCTTTGCATCCCTGCCAGCGCCACCTCCTATCACTCACCCTTTGCATCCTGTGGCCCTGCCAACCCCAGCGAATCAGTAACTATTTTCTGGGTGATACATGTGTTAAGTGTGGTGGTTGAAAATGACCTCTGGCTCTGGGGTCAGATGGAATGTGGTCACATTCCAGCTCGACCAGAGAGGTCTGCCACCTGGAGGGAGATGTCACCTCTCTTTGCCTCAGTTTCTTGATCTGTAAAAAGGGGCTCATAGTATCACCTACTAAGGTGGTTGTGAGAATTAAACGTGTGCATACATGACAAGCGCTTAGATCAGTGTCTGACAGGTACAGACACTGCATTATTGTTACCCTGGGGTTATTGTGAGTGTGGTTACTTTACATCTGCTGCCTCTTTCTGCCTGAAATACCCTCTCCCTCCACCTTTACCTGACAGATCCTACACATCCTCCAAATTTCAGTCCCAATATCACAGCCTCTCTGCAACCAGCTTCTGTAGCTGTGTAGTGTTAAAAGCTTAATTTGTGGGATCAGAATGTGTGGTTTTAAATCCTGCTACTACTCCTCACTATTTGACACGAGTCTAAATTTGGTAGGCTGTGGTTCCCTCGTCTGTAAAATTAGGATAATAAAATAATGGTTGCTATCGTGTTAGAGTTGTCAGGAAAAAATATAAAGCATGTAAAAACATATGTAGCATATACTAAATACTTCAGTCATTTTAGGTAGTATTTTGATTAGCAGCCTTTCTTACCTTTTATCAAGACTTAGGTGCTGTGTTATTATAATCTTTCTACTTGTTTCTCTCAGCTTCTAGACGGTGAGTTGTTTGTGTTCAGGGACAAGAACTTATTCATCATTAGATCACAAGCACTTGACACTTCATTAACTCAATGGAATGGACTAAAATTCAGCTGCTTTGTCAATACCTGTAACCTATAGCACACATTGCTTTAAGAGATTTCAGAGGACTGTGTTGATAAGAGAAGAAGATGTTAGAAAGGAAGCATCTTAGGGGGAGGCCCGTTTCCTTTCCTTGGAAGGTACTAAGGGCTGGAGGTTAATAGGTGCTACCTACACCATTTTATTTGGGCCAAAGGTGACTGGGTATGGGAGAGGACACCGGTCCAGGAAGTACTGGAACTGACCCTCAAGACATGATGGATGCTATATCAGTGGGACTGACCACATCAAACTGATTCTTAAACAGGGCTGTGCTGATAAATATTTAACAACGAGTTCTCCAAGAGCAACACAAAGCCCTGATTTGTAGTGTTTGCTGATTACCGTGCCATAAATACTCCCACCAGGGCCGCTTTCAAGCTGCCACTGTGATGTTCACCAACTCACAAAACTCCTGCAAATGTACCAGTCAGCCTGTAATGAGCTGGCTGCAGCACACCACAGTATAAACTACTTCTTCCTGCAGTATTTTCTCTCTGTAAAATGTGAATCCTGCAATGTGACCATCCTGTTGTCTCTGCATATAAATGTCACGAGGAGCTGGGTCAAGTGTGACAGAACCCTGGAAATGCTAGTGCTTTTAGCAGTGGGGCCTGTGCTTGCTGTTATTTTGAGACCCTCTTTCCCTCCACTGATGGTGCTTGTCCGAGGGCCAGGATCTGTGCCGGCGAGCTCTCTAAAGCCAGCCTGTCCAAGGTTCCGTTCAGAGCAGTATTATCTAGTTTTATTCTCCCAATCAGGGTTATGCTCTCTGCAGCAGACTGACTCAATTAGCCTTTCATTCCAGAGTCCAATTGTGAGTCAATTCTGAGGTTGTTAAGCAAAATGAGTCTGGTGGCAGTAGCCTCGCTCTAAAGGACGGTAAACCACATCACGGGCTGTTCCATTCATAGTCTCCTCGAGAGACCACAAGAAACGGAAGACACGTGGACAGAGCAGCCTTTCTTCCATATCTGGGGATGGGCAGGAGTGCAGGGCTGCCGGAGTAGGGAGCTGATCGGGCTGTATCCGGATCTGGAGCCTCAGCTGCCTGAACCGCAGTTGGCGTTTGCAAAGTTAGAAGCCCAGTCCCACTAGATCATTAACTTTCATGACCGGGAAGATACTTCTGAAATTAACACTTAATCCAAGCTGGATGCCGTTGGAGCCGGTTGGGTAATCCTGAGCCACCTTTAGGGATTTCCTCTGAAAAATAAATCCTTTAACCAGGCTACAGAAAATGGCCAGGTTTTATGCGCTTCAGTGTGTTCAATTAGAGCCAGAAAACGCCAGCAAGGCGAGGCTCAGACCGTGGGAGAGAGCCAGGCGTGTGCGCGCACACGTGTACGCCCGAGCCTCCTGTGGAGGATTTTGCCAAGCCACTTAGCTTCAGCACATGGCCCTGCCTGGGAAACCACATACAGGGCCTGTCTGAGGAGTGTCAGGTGCTGTGCAAAGAAAATAAAGCAGAGCTCCAGCACCTGCCCCGGGGACTCGCAGTGATGGAAGCAGGCACATGACAGACGGAGCACACAGATCAGCACAGATAGGGAGGCTCAGACACACCTTGTTTACAAGGGTTCAGGGAGAGACCAGTCTCACGCGGCGTTTGCAGTAGGCTGTGACCTTGATCTCATCAGGCCTTTTAATCCCCTTCTAGTTAAAGATGTGGGGAAGGGACACATATGTGCTCCCTTTGTGCCGTTTACAAACCCTTGTGATCACCCACCCTACCTTGCTCTGTCTGCTTGTTTATGTCATAAAATATGCTAAGTAGATACAGTTGATTGGGTGGAAAGAAGTAAAAACAGCACTGGGTATGTTGGTTGTCAACTTGGGGGAGCAAAAAAGAAGAAAGCTGAGACAACCCTTCATTGTCTTCCTTAACTGCCAGATCGTTTAAATTCTCTGGCAGCCCATTGTGTCCTTCGCATAGAAGCAGAGCTGTTGTCTGCTGAGATGACCTCAGAGGTGGCCCAGCTCTCAATCAGGATTCCTCCAACAATATCCTCTTCAGATTGAAAAAGAGCCAGTTGGTCCCAAAGAGGCCTCTTCCTCCTCAGAGCAGCATGTCTGCAGCCTGTGTCCATGGCTGGTTCTCTGTAACTTCACCACCTTCCAGGGTTTCCAGGTGCTGGGCCCTGCGGAGTTCCCAAACTGCAGACGGGTGCTGCATTTTGATCAGTGAACCCTCCAGGTACCACCTCCAACTGCAGGCCCGCCGCACCCAGTCAAAGACAGTGAAACTGTGGCCAAGGTGAATGTCACCTTGTCCCTCTTGCCTTTCCCTTCAATTGCAGACAGGCAAACTCCGCCCCACTGTCACTTGTCTGCAATAAATCACTGCCCCCTAGGCTGGTGGATGAGAGGTGAGCTATAAAACAGATACACATATTTTTTAAGCCAGTAGGAATTACGGGAGCAGATGGGCTGTAGGATCCCATTTTGATGCCAGGAACACGTCTCGGTATAAAGTAAATATTTTCCCAGCGTGGATCTCCCGTGAGTGTGCAGAGGAGCAGATTTCCTAAAGATGCAAATAAGTCTAGTCAGAAATAAATATTGAATGGAAACTTCAAAGCACCTTGATTTCTCCCGTTATAGTCTCTGAAGACCTTTCTGCAAATAAGCAGGCACACGTGGGTGAGGACAGGGGCGGGTGGGGGATGCTAAGAGACAATACTAACATTTTAAGAGTTCACGTTTACTACATTTTGGGGTTGGAGAAAGGCATATCAACAAAGAATTAAAGAAGAGTTACGTCTGTCTAGAGGCTCAGGATATTTTAAAGCGCCCTATTCCCTTTTCTTCCTATTGCAGATCTCGCCTTGCTGACTTTTTTACCAACTGCCAGCCAGAGTCCAGGTCTGTCAGCAGCTGCCTGAAGGAGAACTATGCGGACTGCCTCCTGGCCTACTCAGGGCTTATTGGTAAGATCAAGGAGAAGAGGAAAGGCGGGCTTACACATACAGATGCTTTCGGTGGGAGCCTGCCACTGCCTGTCAATGGAACAATCTCCCAGCAATGCTCTGTGCTGGGGTTTTGATGTTAGGCCTTTAGGGCTCACCTGTGAGACAAGAAAAAAAAAAAAGAGGATAGTGGACGTGTAAAGGCGGGAAGCAGGAGTGATTGAAAAGCAGGAAGATGGCAGGGTAAAGACCTGTGAAGCCCCTCAGTTGGAGAACGGACCATGCAGAACAAAAGTACGGGGGGCGGGAGAGGAAGCCTGCTTGTGGAAGAGGAGAGCAAGTCAAACCAAGTCAATTGAATTAGGAAAAAGGGAACGTGGAAGGAAGTCTTAGTCCTTCTGGGGAACTCAAAGAGGCTGTTTCCCAGAAATGGCCCTTTGGAGAGAAAACCCCTAACTGCTGGGGTCCTTCTCGCCATTCATGTTCTTGGTAATTCAGCTCCTGGTGTGCAGGGGCTGATTTCGTTGTTTTTGGGGTTTTTTTCCCCCCCCTGAGAACAGACATAGCAGAAACAGTACTTCCTGCCTTTCAGGACCTGAGGCGTTAGTAGAGCCAGGTTCTCAGCCTTCAGGAGAACAGTGCAATTAAACAAGGCACCGTGAGTTGGAAGAGAACCAGAAAGGAGGCACATCTGTGCCTGTGGATAAGCAGGGCAAGCGGGAGGAAAGGATGGTGCCCCAGGTACCAGGGACTGCGGAAGCCTTGGTGACAGAGCGCCGTCAGGAACCAATGCGTAGTGAAGGCTGTGGAGGGGTGAGGGGAGTCACCCTTGTCAGAAGCGTGATGTCCCAGCCAGGGTGTGTGTTCCTGCCAGGATCACATAGGTCACCAGGCAGGAAGAACTTCCCACCAAGAGGGACAGCACAGACTAAATTCTTTGTCACCAGAGTGTCTTCAGGAAGAGTTGTTGGGAAAATCAACAATGGCACTTAACAACAGGGATATTACAGGTGTCTACATCCCAGCTTTTTCGGAAGGGGTCCCTGTGCTCTGTTGCGTAATGCCTTTCACCGATTACGGACCATTTTTATGGCTATGTCCAATGAGTGTAGCTTCCTTAAGTCAGTATTCCAAATTGACATTCACGTTCTCCTTTTCTTAAACAAGTTAGCCTCTAGTAGGGATTACTTGTCAACTAGGAATCACAGGTTTAAGAAATAACAGAAGTAATTAAGGCATGCTCATTGTAAAAAAAGAAAAACACAAAAAAACAAAAATAAGCACAGAGACGCCCAAAGGAGAGAGTATTAAGGATCTACAAGTCCACTCCCAGATGTAATTACTGTGAACACCTTAGTCCCTGTCCCCCAGGCATACATGCTCATTAAATCCTCCATGAGTGGCCAAGACTCAGCGCTGCCAGGTATTTCTGGCTTGGCAAACTGTTACATGCCTGAGGATGATGAAATCCTCATCATTTAAGCCTTAAATTTTATTCCCTTAAATTTTAAGGGAATAACCTGCCAAGGCAGTGAACTCTACAGACCAAAATGTACTTGTCTGTTGGGTCCGGAACTCGCCCTCCACACTGGTCATTGGGTTCCAACTTCTTTCAGGACGAAGCTTGTTCCTACCTCTTCCATATGTCAGGGGCCCACTCTGGTGACGGGCCTGCTCAGTAGATACACTTTAACCTCTTTGTTCAGTGTTTGGGGTACCTGTTCCTTTCTTACCCAAAATTAGGTAGGTGCTCCCTCTTCATTGTGGGTCGAAGTTCTCATCCCAAGGTATAATGGCATATCATTTAGTTCAAGCCAGTAAGGAATGTAGGGCAAAGAAGATATGCCCTTGACCTAGAAGAGCTTACAAATAAATTTTTTTTTCTGCTTGCGAACCAACTATACCCTGTGGATCACTGACCACCTATTACTTCTTACTTTCACAAATATATATAAAAACAGAAGGCTTCTTGGCATGAGTAGGCAGTGCCTGGTGTGAGCCACCCAGGAGAAGACATTTGGGTTGTATTAAGTAATAAATGCATTGTTTATTTGTGCCAGTACACAGCTCATCTGCGAAACCGTGAATACAAGAAGATGTAGGCAAGAGAGACCACCCAGTATTTTTTTGGGGGACTTTTTGAGGACTATTGAGATGATGCTCTAGGCGCCATCAGCTTAGAGAATTTCCACTGTTCGTTTCCAATTCCTTCACAAAGGGGAAGACTTCATTTAAGTCAGTTGAGAGCCGGGTGAGCTATGGCCTCATGATATACCTTCAGGACGTGGGGTAACCCGTAAGGATAGCTTCGAAGCTTCTGTGTGTTTCTCTGAAGAAGCATTTTGCCTCTGAGGAGAGGGGATTCAAAGTCCTGCAAGGATTTTTAAGGCATGGAAAACCAGTTCTGTTGATGAAGATTAATGACATTTTCAGGGAAATGCAAGGGACTTGGCAACTCGTGCATTCAGTTAATTGTCCCCTACTCCATGACACCCATGCCATTTGTGCAGGGGAAAAAAAAATACCCTAAGTGCAGCTCAAGGAGTTGTGTTTTAATTTTTTTAAGTAAATGTGTAAACTATTTTATGTGTGCAAGATAAATTGCCAAGCAAATGCACTGCTTAACGTAATTTCCCACTCAGCAAACACAAGCTTTGTAATTATCCATGGTGCATCCACCATAGGAGGAACTTTTTTTTTTCAGGCTGTAGAAAAGTTGCTATCATCACACGAGAATAAAACACCCTGATTTTACTCTTCTAGGTACCGTCATGACCCCCAACTACATAGACTCCAGTAGCCTCAGCGTGGCCCCGTGGTGCGACTGCAGCAACAGTGGGAATGACCTGGAAGAGTGCCACAAGTTTTTGAATTTCTTCAAGGACAATACGTGTCTCAGTGAGTTTCTTTAAAACATAAGAAACCAACACGTAAACACGTATTTCTCTCTGAGCTCAAGCTCTACCTCTGTGTTTCTTGTATCTGCCTCTCACCCCCCAACACACACACACACACACACACACACACACACACACACACACACACTCCTTCATCCTTTGTTTCCTGATCACTGATGGCGAATCCAGTGCCTTTTGGCTACACGGCATAAAGCAGCATGGAAAAGAGCAAGGGATGAACTGTGTGCTGCCAAGACCAAGAATCCAAAAGCCTGAGCGAGCAAGAGATTCAAATAGCCGAGGGCACATTATGTGGGAAAGAACACTTCTACCCACAGATCAAATTTTGATCTTGGCAGCCAGCGCAAAGCCTGTTCCAATGGTTCTGAAAACCTGGGCACAATATACGATGTGAGACACTCAGGCAAATTAGATGGGGGTAGGCCTCCAAGGGCTGTCTGAGAAAAATTAGAATGTGAACGTCAATAGCCCCCTGGATGTTCTGGGCTGGCTCAGAGGAGAAGCACTTCTTGAGTGGGAAAAGCTGGCGGTGCAGCCAGCAGCCTGAGGATGAATGGTTATCTCTGGAGAGGGAGCTGAGCACTGGGGGTCCGGGTGGGGGGGCCCCCTGCTTAGAAATAGCATCGGTTATTATTGCAGTATCCTTCAGGCAGTTGGAAAGCATGTTTCCCAAAGGGAGAGGGATGGAGGAAACGTATGGGCGTGAACGGCAGCATTCATCACACGATCTTCAGAAGCACTGTGCCAGGCCTCCCTTCTGTCCACCGAGATGCACGCCCTCAAGGCGATGACCCAGCTGAGATGCTTGAGCACCTCACTCACATTTTGTGGCCGCCACCATGCATTTATCAGGTGCCTTCAACTCATTCTATAGGGAGTGTAATTTATACATTACTCCTTTGCTGTACACTGCACAAGAATCCTAGGAGAATCGTCATTGCACAGTAGATAAAGCGCTGGTCTTCACATAGACTATCCATGCCAAAGATTGGCTCTGAAGGCTTTTGCAGTCCCCTGTCTCCTGAGGGTGTTTTGTCATGCCCGATAGTGAAGGGCCGGTTGAACAAGAACAGATGCCTGAACGTCAGGGACCAGGTGGGACTTCCTGGTGGCAGGTGTGGACCAAGTTTCTGGGAATCAAGGTTCAGCCAGCCCTCTGAGAGCCCTGTCCTCCAATGACAATTTCTCCATGAGGCACTGCTTTGACGGTGGCTGATTTCTAAAGAATTAGCCAATAATTTATCATGTGCACATGTTACTTCTAAAACCTCCTCATTGTTTCCTTTGTTGAAAAGACAAATCTAAGTGATTTGTTCACTGTGTGCTTGAGCCATGTGGCTGCAACTGAATCATTAAAACTAAAACAAGCTTTTGGATTCTTAAGTGAATTTCAAACCCACAAAACGAGTCTCAAGTATGGAGACATTTGCCAAGATATTGGACATCCTATGCAATTATACCTTGGGCCGATTGTTTGGTCTTGACTTAAAAAAAAAGAAAAAGAAAAGAAAAGAAAATGTATGTCCTCCTTTTCACATCTCGCATGCTCCTTGGACAGAATACAAGATTTAATGAAGATAAAGCAATGACAATAGAGGTCAGAGTGAGAAAAGATTATACTTGTGCTGGCTGGAAAACCACTCCCTCACAGAGAAAATAAAGTTGTCCCTGTTTAATAATATTTTGGTGAAGGGGAGAAGAGTCTGGTATCTTACTGCTAATGACTTTTCAATAGAAATAAATGCATTCGGTTTTCAACAGGGACCAAAGCCAGCCAGAATTTTGTATAGTCGCTCTACTTATACTTTGAGTAGAAGGGGCACAGCATACCAAAGACGCAGGGTTGTAAAGGCAGTCTCTTGCAAAAGGCCCTAGAGTAGAAGGAGCTGGAACTTGTACATTCCGACCCAAATGCAATAACCCAGTTCTACTCTCTTCAAATTAACCAAACCTCCCCGACTACCAACTACCCCTATCACGAACAAGACTCCAACCTATTGTGTACTTCTGGCTACTGGGGAGAAGGAAACCGTTATTTTTGCACCAAAGTGCATGAAGATGTGAGAGGAAGAGAGCACAATGAGCTGAAGGTGGAGGTGACTGTTAGTGTCACTCAGGCCTTTCTTCAGATGCCACCTTCCCCCCGCTAGGCCACTTCATCTAAACTGAAGCTCCCCATTCGCACCCAGTGCTCCCTGAACCCTGCCCCTGCTTCCTTTTTCTCCAAACATTTCTCACCACCTAATGGACTGTATATTTTACTTATTTGCCTCCGCAACCAGAATGTAACCTCCACGAGGGCAGGGACTTCTGTCTTCCATTGCTGTCACTGCTATTCATTGCTGCACCCCCAGCACAAAGCAGTGCCTGGCACTTAGTAGATGTTTGATTGACATTTGAATGAATGAAGGAGCAAATGAACAAAACAAACCACCCAAGTGCCAAAGCCAGCTCCCTGGGAAGCACAGGTAGTTTTAATGTAAGGCAAAGGGTCTCTGGAATCTGTTGGGTTGTTGGGAAAGTCATAATGCGATTTTGCATTGAAAAACAGAGAAAAAATACGTCATGACTTTCCCGATGACCCAATAGATTTCTTAGCAAGAAAAAGGAAGGTTTTGTTGTTCTTTTGTTGTTGTTCTGGGTCCTTCAAGGAAACCAGTCCCCCATATACTCGTAGCTCTTTCTGTACATTGCATCCCACCGGTTAAGCCATGTAACATGGCTGGGAGCATAAAAAAGCATTTATATTAACTTGAAGCTGTTTCTTACAGCCTAAAAAAATGTAAAGTTGTAGAAAACAAGCTTCCAATTTTCTGAACTTAAAGGATAACAATTTTAGAACAAAATGTCACTTCTAAGAGGAACATTAGGCTTAAATTATTCTGCCTTGTAAATCGAAAAATGCCAGCTAGGAGTCATATATTAACTATTTGTACATTCAGGTCCCAAATGGAGGCGTTTGATTTCTTAGACAATGAATATGAAATATAAAGAAAACAAAAAACCCTAAATCCAGGCCAAATCCCTGAAGACTGATTAAAAACTGGTTTTTATTCATTTGGGGGAGGGGGACAACGCACAACCAATTTACTCTTGCCATAAAAACAACCTAATCCCATGAAATTGTAATAGCTTTTAAAATTTTACATTGTAAACTTTTTCATTTAGGCAGGGCTGCTCCTACCTAATTATGTAGATTTTGTTTGGAAGACTGGGAACCGAAAGGGAAAAAATAATCTTACTTACATTTTTGCTATATTGTTGGTGAGGGTCGGGGTAGATTTTTCTTTTCAAGAAACGGGTTGCATTCGTACTGTCTCATCATAGGTGCCCTGTGGCAGTGAATCACACTTTATTTGCTGTTTGATTTCACTGTCTGCCAAATTAGTGGGAACGCCACTGAGTCACCTCAGCCTCCTAATTAGGAATGTTGTACTTTCAACAAAAAGAGGCACTAATGAGATTGCTTTTAGTATGTAATTTTGACAGAGCACAAAGATTTTCTTGGAAGATGGGACAGTGTTTGTGACCCTAAGTAACAGGTCCAAGGCTGGATTTCCAAGGGCTCGATGTGTGTGCGTCTCAAGGCAAGAACCAGGCACGTACATAGGGACATCATAAATACATGTTGCACGTGGAGCAGAGCTAAGCATCCAGCTCAGTGTTTAATGAATTGTTTTTGAACTTCTGACCCAAAGGCTGGCTCTCAACAGCCAGGTGGATGGGTTTTGTTCAGAGACGTCCGGTGCTGTCATCAGAATTTCTAGTGTGCCTCTCTGGCTTGCTGTAGCTTGTCTGGTACATTTGCTGCTTGACTTTGAAATTGGATTTCCTCCTGTTTTATTGCAGAAAATGCAATTCAGGCTTTTGGCAATGGCTCCGATGTGACTGTGTGGCAGCCAGCCCTCCCAGCTCAGACCACCACTGCCACCACCACGACAGCCTTCCGGGTCAAGAACAAACCCCTGGGGCCAGCAGGCTCTGAGAATGAGATCCCCACTCATGTGTTACCACCTTGTGCAAATTTACAGGTAAGAGCCGGGGCTGAACTTCCTGGTGGAGCGCATGTCTGGAGGAACGTAGACTCATTTTCTGAGATGCATTTAGGAGAGATCATGAATGATGCTCAGGTTTGAATCTTAAAAGGACATTTTAACCATGATAAATGGAGATTGGCAAGTGCCACAGAGGGGCGAGACTGCCATTTACTAGGGGTGTGGCTTTGGTCAAGGCCCCTGTATATATCTGCCCTTGGTGTCTTCACCTATAATATGGGGGATGGGCTGGGCAGGTGCTTGTTTGTGGGGTGGTTGAGCTGGATTGGCTGTTTATTTATTCTGCTGATTCTGTGTTCTCTACAAAGCAGCAGCATATCAAAAAGAAAGGAGCTCTTGGGATTGTCCCCATCTCTGTCACTTAAACTGAATGTGGAGTATTTAACGTGTATCTGAAGGGAAACCAGAGACAGCATTACTAGTGAAGTGTTAGCTCAAATGTAGCGTCCTGTACGGGTTCGTTCTTTAGGAAGCAAAAGAAAATGCTTTTCTGTAGTAAGAGGAGCGGTGAGGAGCTGCCCAGCAAAATGCTCTCATGTGAACAGAGTCCAGTGTGAACGGCCACAGGTTTTTTGGGGGTTAGCTCAGCTCTCCAAGGGTGGAATTACAACGTATTCACAGTGGTTTTTTTTTTACTTTAGTCAAAGTAGAGTGCTTATTCTGCCTTTTTATTGATTTTTTTTTCATAGTAATGAGTATTCAGCTGGTTGGCAGGACATTACATATTTATATGCTCACAAAGTATTTTCACACACTTTACCTCTTTGGATGTTATTCTCCTGATGGCTGCGGGAGAGATGCTATTATTATAGTCCTGTCAGCCTTGTTCTTTCGTTTGACGACATCGGGGCTCAGCAAGGTAACGCTTTTGCTTGAGCCTGCAGAGCTGCTGAGCCACGGAAGCGGCAACGGGGACCCGGAGGCCTCATGTTCTTTTCATGGTTCTCCCTGTAGTGGGCGGGTAGTGGTGACCACGTGGTGACTTGTGCCTCCTGCCGTGCTGAGCACCGTGCTGTCACACTTGTCACACTTCACACGGGAGTACATCCTTCATTCTCCCCGCTTGCTCCCTGCTGCAGATCAGTCTTCCCAGAGTGCTCACCAGGGCCTTCTTTTGACAAGCGCCATCTTGACCCATGCCCACTTTGCTCCTTTAGAAAGTATTGGCGCCGTCTTTCTACTTTTGATTTGCTTGATATCTTCTCACTCCAGTATCGCCCCTCTTCTCCTTGGACATCCTCTATGCTATTCATCTGAGCTTTGGTCTCTGTCCTCTTGGCTTCCTGGGTTTCCGCTCCCCGATACACACCCTCAGCCATAGAGCCCGAGGTCAAGCACATGTTCTGCATCGTCGTTTAAAGCATTTCTTGAGCACTTTCTATCTCCAAAGCACTGTGCAGAAAATGCCAGAGCCCAGAGGAAACTATGGCACCTACCTGCTCCAGCCTGCCTCAGAACCCTGAGGTTCGGGGAGGGGAAGTGACTTGCACAAGTCCCACGGCCAGTTAAAGGTGGGTCTGGAGCCAGACATAGCACCACAGAGACAGCCTGTTTTCAGCTCTGGCCAGTTCTTAGCATTCTGCTTCCTCCCAGGCCTGTTTTCTATTCTTGTTGGGTCTACTCACATTCCAGCATCCTTAAAGACAAGTGGCCAGATGAGGGATAGGACCCTGCTGTCCTGAGCTGATAATAGTGGGCCAGAGGCAAGCTTTGGTGGCAGCAAAACCAGGTTCTTTTCTGAATGCATCTAAGTGCATAGAGCATGACTGCAGAGACAGCATGCAGCCTGTTTATTAAGCTCCTTCTGTGTTTGGGAAACTTTGTGAAGATGGGCATTCCAAAAAAAAAAAATCTCTCCTCCCTGAACTTACAAATAGTAGGCAAGATGCAGCTTGTCAACATTCTTAGAAGATCAGACTAAGTTAATAGATGACATCTCTGGAGAATAGAATCACTGGAAGTATTCTCACAGCCCCCATCACCCCCAGCCCCACCTGCCAGATCACAGCGCCTGGCTCCTGCTTTCCATGGTGCTGTGCGTGGCTTAGACACACAATAGTTTGCCTCTGACACAGACCTGCACAACCACCCTTCCCTGCAAGGAGGACTTTGTACTGCCCAAGGGTTGCCCTGGCAACCTCAGAGGACACATGAGCGTGATTTCAAAGAAACAGCACCTGTTCCCTCCCTGTATTGGTGATCGGAATTCTGTCTCCTAAATAGACGGGCACAGGAAAATTAAAGCATGGTGTTTATCTCAGGACTGCCATTTAACTTCTCGGCAGAGGGCACATGGAGGTGTGGGACACCCGAGGGATGAGGTGACAGCCACACCTGTGTTCCTTGTGATGCTCACACTAGAGTCCACATGTTTCAGAGCTAAACAGCATGTCCCTTGCAGGGAGCCCTTCAGGGTCCACGAAACCTTCCTCCTAAGGTGACTCGGGCTTGAGCCAGTTTTTGCACGTGTGAGGCATGGGGTGAGGGCGTGGGGGTGTAGCCACGCCTGTGTTCAGACCCAGGCTGCTGTCCTCAGCAGCGTTGCCGACTCTCCAAACCTCAGCTTCCTCGTCTATGAGACCAGAGGCTGGCCCAGCTGCTATTGTTGAGAGGATTCAATGTGGCGATGCTTCAGTGCTTGGGGCAGAGTGAACACTCCAGAATGTCACATGCAATGCCTGATCCCACATCAGTTGGCCCGGTGGTCCCTTTACAACAGTAAACAGATGGTGGTGGTGTGCCTTGCTTTGGGTGGTGTGTTATGCTTGGGAAAATTGGTGGGAGTTAGCCCTAAAAGGTGTACAGTGTATTTTTTCTTTTAAACACTTCGCCTGCTTTTTGTCCTTCAGCCCATGAGTCAGGTATGGCAGACATCCTTCCCTTTTACAAATGAGGCAACGGAGGCAGGGAAAGGCTGACAACTTAACTGAGGTCACACAGCCACTCGCTGGCAGGACTGCGATTTCTGACTCCAAGGCCAGTGTACTGTTTGCCTAGTTCCATGACCTTGGACAGCCTGGGCCCTTTCTTTAAATTAGGAACGGACAGCGAGGAGGAAGCGAAAAATAGAAAAAGGAGGTCATGCAGTATTTGTCTTTCTGTGTCTGGCTTATTTCACTTTGCATAAAGTCCTCCAGATTCATGTGGAATCGAGAAAAGTCAAGGTCTGAGAAGCAGAGGAGAATGGTGGTCACAGGAGGTTGCCGGGTGGGGCAGATGGGAGATGTTGGGCAAAGGATACCAAGTTTCCGATGTGCAGGATGAGTAAGATCTGGAGTTCTAAAGTATAGCGTGGTGGCTGTAGTTAACAATACAGTATTGGATACTTGAAATTTGCTAAGAGAGTAGATCTTAATTGTTCTCACAAACCCCCAACATGGTAACTATGTGACATGATGGATATTATCTTAGTTAGCTTGAGTGAGGTAAACCTTTCACAATGTATACATATATCAAAACGTCACATTGTACGCCTTCAGTATATACAATTTTAATTTGCCAATTATAACTCAATAAAGCTGTGGGGAAAAGAATAGGAGGAAGGAAGAAGCTAGTTTTGAGAGAGCCGTGTGCCCCAGTTCTTCCTGGATACCGTGATGTGAATCATGGGACCACACGGAGCTCATACTGAGGGCTGGATTTCTTCATGCCGCAGTCCCAGGAGAATAGGGTATAGGGAAAGGACTGAAAGTTGGCCAGGAAAACTTTTTGCAGTTTGATGATCTCTTTAGGATGACTTATATTAAGAATAGTTGAATGAATCACTGGAGGCCAGAGGGTCGAGGGGTGAGCAAGTGATGAGAGACAGGCCTCTCAGCCCAAGAGAACGTGGCTCCCAGCACCGATTCAGGATGCCTGTTTTGGCGTAGGGCCCCCAGGAGACTCGTTCTCCCCATCTGTCCTGCCTGGCTGTCTCCAGATAAATTGCCATTGGCCAAGGGGTCCTGGAAATATTGGGTTGTCGGAAAAGTCATGACGCATTTTTGCGATGAAAAACATAGAAAAAATACGTCCTGACTTTTCCGACAACCCAATATCTTGGCATGGCGTTCGTCCCAGCCGTGTGTGTCATTCCTCAGAACAGAGCTGACTTAAACCAGCTTGGGATCCATGGATAACAGATTTGGAGAAAGTCAACTATCTTTGGCAGCTCTAAAGTTCACTTCCCTCGAGAAGCACCCTCTTGTAATATTTTAAAATATACAATAATGTGAGAGAGAACTCTCGGGGACTGGAGTTTCTGTCTTAACATTTGAGATAGATTTCCCCCTTGGATGGGAAGCAATAAGAATAAACATTTTCAAAAGTCAGCTTCCAAGTGTAATTATCAACACACCAAACACAGCTCTGTTTGGAGCCATGGTGGCTTTGGGTATGGTATGTACAGGACTCATTCGCAGTTCCTATGAAAGGCTCAGCTGTAAAAAAAAGGAAAGTTGATTGATTAGTATAAAATGTCACAGAACTGTCCAAGGGCTGGCTCCCTGAGGTGATAAAATACCAGGCTTTGGGGAACCTGCCAAGTCCCCATGTCAGGATTAATTGGCAGTCATATCAGTAACAAGTGTGACACAGCAGCGCTACTGCTGGCGTGTCTCTTTGACTTGTGCAAAATGGTCCCATGAACAACAAAGAAATATTAAAAATTCTACCAATTATTTCATCACCAGTGCACTTGAGTGGTTGGAAGCTGGACATTGAAACCAAATGGATTGTGCTTGTCACTTATTTAAAGTCAGTATCTTTAGGAAGTGTAAGTATTGGAAAAATCTCTATTTGGCATCCCTGTATCCCTCTTAACTCTGGTGGCATAAAGGGAAGCCTCTCAAAGTGGCATTTGTAGGCCCCCGATTTCCATGGCCAAGCAGGGTTAGAGAGCCGGGGGAACCAGGCTTGCAACTAGGGCTCAGGACCCCTGGGAAAGTGTCACTGCCTCTGCCCCTTCCCCCTAAAGCAGCGGTTCTCAACCTTCCTAATGCCACGACCCCTTAATACACTTCCTCATGTTGTGGTGACCCCCAACCATAAAATTATTTTTGTTGCTACTCTATAACTGTAATTTTGCTACTGTTATGAATCATTATTTAAAATACCTTTTGGCTTTCGATGGTCTTAGGCGACCCCTGTGAAAGGGTCGTTCGATCCCCAAAGGGGTCGTGACCCACAGGTTGAGAACTGCTGCCCTAAAGAGATGCGATGGGTGGTTGAGAGGAGAAGGTCTGATAGATCGGGGGCACACCCTCAGCGCCAGGGCTGGCAGGATGGCTGGGGGATAGTTACAGGTGGGAGCTCTAGTGAACAGTACAGGTCATATTCAAACTCAGGTGGTTTTTGTTGTTTTGTTTTGTTTTGTTTTGTTTTTGGTGAGCCAAATGGAACATATCTGTGGCTGAGACATGGAGGGCCAGCAGTTGTAGTTTCAAGTTCAAGTCGCCCTCCCCCTCCATCCTAATGGGTCTTTCAAGAGTAGCATTCTACAAAGCCAGCAGCTTTCTCAGTCAGAAAAGATGTGACCTGGGTCCAAAGGGATGGCCTTTGCAAGAGTGCTTACCGCTAGAATCAGCCATACAGAGGCCAGCTGTCCCCTCCCCACTGGAGGATCACGCCATCCTCTTTGGTGGTGAGACCATGCCAGCCCTACCTACATGGGGACACTGCTGGCCCTCATGGGCCATGGAGGGGGGCACCTTTCCTGGAGTAGAGAACCTGCAGCATCCACTGGATTTCAGTTTAGGTGCACACTTCCACGGCCTCCCGGGAAAGCCTCAATATAGACATTCCCTTCTCTCCACAGTGTAAGAGTTGAAGCTTATCGAAATGAGCTGGGCACTTGGAGGACGCAGCACAACATTCACGGATTCGTAGAAGGTGCAGGAAGGGCAGACGGGATTTGCCCATCTCTAACACCTGCCCGTAACCCATTTAAGTTCTACATTTGAGAGTATTTGAATATTGAATTCGAATATTAAAATACTGCACTAGAATATTGAAAACGATCTCTGTCTGAAACAAGTCTTTCCATCTTGGAAGAACCGCATATCCTACCCCTCCACTGCCCCCAGTGCCCCAGGAGACCTAAACCAAGTCCATTTGTACCAGATAGGGGCCAGACCAGACCAGCAGTGATCGTGAAACTCTTCTCAGGGCCAAACCCCAGAAGCCTGGATGTGGCAGGAAGGTGATTATCCAAACTTGCTAAATACCCAGGACTCCACTGGCTGTGACCAAGTGAAAATTTTAAGTGTTGAGTTTTAAAAGGAAAGCTGCCAATGGGTGTTCTGTAAATCATTTGTGCCAGCAGACTGACCCCATTATGTCAGCTAATCCTGGAAATACAGGAGGTAAATTTAAATCTTCTAGCATGAAGCACTTAATCAATATTCTAAATGTTTTTCTTGCAATTTATGCCAGCAGAGCAATGGGGTGCTTTGGCGTCCCGTTAATCTTCCAGCGGAGAAGAGGTGGCTGAGAGCAAGGCCAGGGTGGTGGGAGTTTGCACAGGATGGCTGGTGGGAGGGCAGGGAGCTGGAAGAGGGAGGAGAAAAGGTGCTTATTTCCAAACGAGGCCCCTGGCATGGGGACACTCACCCTCTGTACTCACTCCGCCCCTTCCAGCTACCCTGCGGGCACCTCCTCAGCGCTTTCCTTTTCACCTGCGGTTGGCTGGCAGCCTAGGAGTTTCTTTGCCTGGAAGAGCATGAGCTTGGGTGGTCGATGGACCTGAGTGACAGTCCCAGCTCACTTCCTATTGCTGTGGGACCTGGGGCATGTTTCTTACCCTCTCTAAATGTGTACTGTGAAACGTCACCCACCTCTCAGGTTTGTTGTGACAATACAAGAAGCGGACCCTGTGTGCAAAGGGCCCAGCAGGACTGGCCCACCCTCTGCACCTGGAAGGTGGCCAATCACTCTTATCGTGATTGAATAGATGTCTTAGAGCTGTAACTGTGGACACTGGGGCCATAACGGAAGGGCTGTTCCCAGGGGCTGGGGTCCACGGAGGGGAAAAGGTAGAGCGCCTTAGATTTGGCTTCCTTGGTTTGTAAGAAGTGTTTGAATCAAGTGATACCCTGCTGGTTCTAAGATGTGGTCCTTGTAGAACATCCCAAGGGAGGTGGGGAGGGGGAGGATGGTCTTTGGACACCAGGCCAAGAAGGAAGGGAAACCAAAAGGCAATAAAGGACCAGGTCTGAGGGGTTAGAACCGCCCCACACTCCATCCCTCTGTGCCCAGAAGGAGTCTCCTGGGAGCTACATGCTGATAATCAACTTCTTGGAGCCCTGACAGCAGTCAGATCTTGGTCCAGCCTGGGTACAGTCAGAGTGGGACTGTCTGCCAGGGGCTGTTGCCACGTCTCTTTAACCAGTGCTGACATTGGGAAGAGGTGACACAATTGTAGACAAAGGTGGTGTTGGAGAACTAGCCTGCCTCTTAGTCTCAAAGGCCAGGATTTTGCAGTCTTTCCCAAATCTGCATTCTACCAGTATCATGACATGCTTAATAATATTTGTCCTTAAACTCCTTTACGAGATACACTGCTAATGGCGTTTGTGAAACATGTGAATCAATGCGCCAGCTCTCACTATGTATATGAAAATCACTATGTAAATGTTACATTTAAAACAATAAAAAAACATTTGTATGCCACCTAAATAATGTCATATACACCAGTGGTCCCCAACCTCCACTTTGGGAAGCTTTATAAACAATCTAATCATATGACAGATCCCAGAACTATTTGCTTTGATATCTCACATCACCTCTGCTTTTTATGGTCTGGTATTAATAAAGAAAATGTGCATATAGCATGTCCCAGGAGTCAAGTATTGGACTTTAAGCCATAT
>NW_017731661.1:1744743-1756511 GCF_001890085.2 Hipposideros armiger | reverse complement strand
CCCCCGCCAATGCGTTTTAATGGCTACACTATGTTACCTAAATCAGAGCGCTTTACCTTTTTGTTTCTGCACAACATTATTCATTCAACATAGATTAAATCAGTCCCTGAATTCTTGTGGAACATCTGGCAGATGGAAGTGCCAGACTGGTTCATAAACCAGCATAAAGAAAGGTAATGATGCCTATTCTGACACCAACTGGCGTCCAGCACTACAACTCAATTCTGCGGCCAGGCCCCGGAGTTAGCACAGACTCCACAGGTTAAGGGCACGGCCCTCAACTGCACCTACTTCAGATGCCAGCCCACACTTCAGGGATCCCTGGCCGCCTGCTCTTCTGACCAACAAGCTACACGTTCAGGGGTCCCCATGGCCCCCTCAGGTTTAATGACTCAGAACTCAGGAAAGTGCAATACTTAACAATTACAGTTTTAGTCTAAAGAATACAAATCAGGACCCTCAGGCTGAGCTCGGGGAGGGTCTCCAGTGGAGAACTCCTGAGCCCTCTTCTATGGAATTCCCTACGGAATTAGGGCACATCAACTTCCTGGCACATCCATGTGTCCACTAACCAGGAAGCTTCACTGAGCTTCAGTGACTAGAGTTTATTTGGGGTTTCATTACAAGGGCATGATTGATTGAGCTATTGGGCATGTGACTGAAGGCAGCCTTCCACCTCTCTTTGCTCTTTGGAGATCAGGACGCTGGGCTGACCTCATGTGACTCTAAGCCCCAACCCCAGTCAGTCACATGGTTGGTTTTTCTAGTGACAGCCCCCGATCCTGAGTCATCTCATTAAATTTAGGTGTGATATACAGGACTCCTGAATAACAAAGACACTCCTATCACTCAAGAATTTCCAAAGATTTAGAGGTTATCTTTCAGGAACCAGGAATGAAGGCTAGTCAAATTCTAATTTTAATTATAGGGACAAACTGTGAAACAGCTCATAAGGAAGCTAGAGTTGAAATTTTGAGCATGCTTGAGTCACCACTTACCAGCCATAAAACCATGGCCAAATTACTTACCCTCCCTGCCTCAGTGTCCTCATTCATGAAATGGGATGACAGTAAAAGAGCCTCCTAGGGTGTTATGAGGATTAAATGTGATCCTTCCTGTGAAGTATGCTGGGGTGGTGCCCCGCCCAAAGATGGTACTACCACGTAAGATTTTATTATTTGTAAGTTTCATGGGACTTTTGACACTTGGCTATCACTGGCCTCCTTTGTCCCGCCTTTAGTAACAGAACGATGCTTTGAGGGGCCAGGCTGAGTTATACATTCCTTTATGGGACCCCGTTTCCAGAGGCATTTCTAGTCCTAGTAGCCTGTAGGGTTTTACACCTGTAGAGTGGACTTGCTATGGACCAGAAAAGGTGAGGTGGCCTTGTCAGAAGGGTGGTTTTGAAATGTGATCTGGAATCGGGTGATTCTCCATGGGAAGTCGCGTGCTTCCCTGGCATTCTTTGCTGAAGGTGGGCTGTGCACCTCTGTGCCAGTCTTGGAAACTTCAATTAGGATTATTTAGTGACCTCTTGACTATGAACTGAACTATTGCCCAGGTCAGGCTGCCTCAGCCTTGGCCCTGGTGACATTTGGTCTGGATAATTTGTCATTGTGGGGGCTGAGCTGTGCATTGTGGGATGTTTAGCAGCACCCTTGGCCTCTACCCTCTAGATGCCAGTACCACACCTTTCTCCAGTTGTGACAACCAAAAACGTCCCCAGACATAGCCAAATATCCTTTGGGGGGTAAAATCACCCCAAGTTGAGGACCACTGACCAGGAAATGAGGGCTACCTCGAAGACCCCTCCTTTCTTTTTCACTAACGAGAGAAATGGAGGTGTTAGAGGGTCTTGTCAGGTTTCCTCCTCCTTACGAGGTAAGGAGCATGTGGAGTTGTAAGAGCAGACTGGTGCATTGGACCATCTTTCCTGGGTAATGCAGGCTAGGACAGTGAGGTGGGGCTGTGGTTACCATCAAATGCCCATTGGGGGACATTTATTAATTTCCCCAAGGCAACACTCGCCTCAGAGTGGGACTCTTGAATAGATAGTATCATAGGTGGTGGTAATGGCGGCCCTGGCCCTGGTTCTCATCTAGGGTGCTGCAGGAGTACACGGCCTGTGGGCCCCACACCCTCAACTTCCTGAATAACGTTAACCATCCAGCACCCTGGACGACTACCCTGCAGGTGGCATTTCAAGGAGACTTTTGCCAGATGACCAGGGTGGGTGTACGTGTTCATAGCGCACCACACTCACGTTTCTCATGGATGGACTTTGAAGATGGGGAGTTTTAGGAGGAGAGGAGAGTAAGGGGGCCTATGGGCAGTGCCAGACACATAGTGCTGAGCACATGTTCTGAATCTAAATGACTGACAACACAGATGCTATTTCCTGAGCCTTTTGTTTAAGACAATGGTCTTGGTGCCACATGTTACTTGTGGTATTTGGCTTACGGCCTTTGTAAGGTTTCCATCATTTTTGTGTATTACGGAGTGTTTTCTAGCACCCACTGTTGTATTGGTCTCATAAAAAAATTCCAAATCTTGGTCACAGCTAGTATTTCCTTTGCATAACGCTTTCCTGCTCAGGGTGAGTTTATTTCTCCGCTCTGGGAGAAATGAGCTATTGGAGAGGGGGCGGTGGGGTCTTCCTTTAGCAGAAGTGCCCCCCACACCCCCCCACACACATTTCCACCCATGCTGTTTCTGGGCTCCCCTGGAAGCCTCACTGCAGAGCTGTGGACTGGGCTGCCAAGTGGCCCAGGGGCCATGTGTGATGGGTACAGCTACTCCCAGCATGGAGAGGCTGCCAGTGGCTTCCTGGGACTTAATCTTCCAGGCTCCAGGTGCCAGCAGATGAGCTCAGAGAGAAGCTGCATCCCAGAATCCACCCATGTTAGCCCTGGGAGGAAAGAGGCTGTTGTAAGAACACTTTTGGAAATAACTGCTTATAGAGCGTTTTCAGAGCCCTTCATCCAAGAGAGTGCTTGAATTCAGAGCTGAAAATTGAGTATTACTCTGTTAAGGCTGCCATACAATCCAGCATGCCGACATGCATTTTCGATTGTGTATTCAAACCCTATTGGAAATGGAAGCTCGCAGGGTATAACTGGTACCAAAAAATAGGAATTTTATCTTAGGGGCCAGGCTTCATGGTGGGCAGGTATGCGTATCGCCCTGTGTCACAGAATGCAGTGTCGTGCATTGTATTCGTTTGCTAGGGCTCCCATAACAAAGTACCTCTGACTGGGTGGCTTAAACAATGGAAATTTCTTTCTCACTGCTCCGCAGGCTGGAAATCCAAGACCAAGATGCCTGCAGGTTTGGTTTCTCCCGAGGCCTCTCTCCTTTGCCTGCTCACGGCCACCTCCTGTCGGTGTCCTCACATGGCCTGTCCTCTGTGTGTGAGCATCCCTGGAGTCTCTCTCTGTGTCCAAATGTCCTCTTTTCATAGGGACACCAGTCTGATTTGATTAAGGTCCATCCTAGTGGCCTCATTTTAACGTTAACTATCTCCAAATATTGTCGCATTCTGAAGTACTGGGGGTTAAGACTTCAATGTATGAATCTTAGAGGGACACAGTCCAGCCTATAACGTGTGTAAGGGGCAGTTACTCAGTAACGAAACATCTGTCATTTTAAAAATATCACTTGGGGCAACTTTAAGGAGAAAAAAAATGCTATTCCCATAATAAGCTTTTCCTGATCCACAGAGTCCTGCTAAGCATCACTTGTGCAGCCATTGAACCCCACAAGAAGGGCTCTGACTCTTGGCTTGTCCTGTGGTTGAAGGAACACGGGGAAAGGTACCCGCCTCGGGGGAGGGGCATGAGTCCTTCCCCACAGCCTGCATGTGTCAGGTGTTCTCTGCCTTGCTGAAACAGATGCTATCAGATTTCGGGCTTCTGCAAACTTAGTTCAAGTAATGATTCCTTTGTGATTGGCATGTTTGCATTGTAGCAAAGTTTGGTTCAGCATATTGTTAGAATACACAATACTGTAATTTAAGATTATTTTATCAGCAGTAAAGGGTTTTATAATTCATTTAAAAAGTTGTAATGGGCTTGAGCATCTTTCGTATAGTTTAATAATATAGCATTTTATAGCCGACTGTAAAATTTCAGATTACGGTTTTAGCAATTGTGCCATTCTATTTTATAGTTTAATAATTGGTGAAATGTAGAAGAGTAAAGTTCCTAAAAACCAATTTAATGACTTAGAATAACAGTCTTTTGCAAAATCTATTGCGCACCTTCAATGAACCCAGATGTCACCTTTTCAACAAAGGCAGATCTTAACGTCTATTTTTCTCAGCTACAGAGCCCTCTGAATTAAGCAGAGTGCAGTATCTCTGAGTTATAATTTTTCTCCCTTTATTTCTCTTTATCCCTAACGTATAGCTAGAATAAGCCTATTTGCCAGGTATGAGGTGAGCACCAGCTGGGCCTGCAGGTACAGAGAGTAGTTGGATCTTTCTTGAGAAGGTTCTTCATTTTACAAATGGCTCCTTGATCATACCACTTCAACCCCAGCTCCTAACTCCAATACATTCTCTTATTAACGCCTCCAGGTAACCTAGACTTCACCACTTTGGGAAGTGAGTGGCAAAATAGGGAGCCCTAAATCCTTATATAATTGAATCTATCTTTAGGAGTACTAAAAGTGTTAGCATACAGCATTGGGGAGAAGGCCCTATGTCATGTTGTCACTGGAATTATAGTTGATGTTATTATATTTCTAGGTTTTTCCAGAGGACCTGTTGTCAGACAACTGAAAGCAATAAGAGTGCAGGCTCTAGACCAGGTGCACAAACACAGTTACCTTGGAGCCCAAGGGGCACACCATGGGAACACGGTCCCAGGACCCTTGGGTGCAGTGTGAATCTCAGGCAGACCAGCATTGGCTCAGAGCCCTGTCCCGTTACACAGAAGTGGTAACAGTCAGGGGAAGTCCCATGTGGCTGGGCTTCTTCCCCTCTGGGGTGCAGTCCAGAGGATTGGGGCTCACAGTCCATTTCCAGCCTGTGTTATAAATAGCAGTGTCTGGTATGTGAATGGCGGGGAGGCAGACTCCGAACAACTGACCTGATGAGTGAGTTGGGCAGCTGTCTCCTCTCTGGCATCATCCTGAAATGATACGGACCCCCTTTCCGCTGTCTCCCACTCAGTTCTCTAGTTGCCTCACCTTACTTTGTCCGCTCCAGAGAATTTCTTGTTGAAATTCGGTGTTGGCTGGTACAACTTAAGGCGTCTGTCCCAATGGCCTTTAAGCATCTTTTGTCAAGTCACAGTCATCACAGCATTGATGCCGCCACTGGAATCCATTCTTGTTGGCCAGGGACAGGCATTTGCTTGAAGCTTCCGCTGTTGTCTCTACCTGTTCCCTACCCAGCTCATGGCCCCCCCTACATTATAACAGGGAGGGGTAGTGATTCTGAGGTCCTATGGCAAGTGGAGGCAACGCCATCATTGGTTTTATTCCCATACCATGCCCACTTTAAGATAATAGAACTCAAGCATTGATTATGCCGATGCTTGACAAAGGATCATGCAGGCAACAGGCCAGCACTGGCATGGTTAGCTCTCAGAGTTGCCTTTTTAAGAAAAAGTGGCTGTTGTGTGTAGTGTAGGAAATACTGAAGGACCAGGCTTCTTGCTACAATAAAATCAAACCTTCCTGTGGCTTCCAATGGAGAGTAGTTTCATCTCCTTAATCTCGGATTCATCATCTGTAATATGGAGTAATGAGCACTACCACCTAGGAGGGTTGTGATAATTAAACAAATTAAAACTCTTCAGCACAGTAATAGAGCGTCCAGCATAGTAACTATTTTATTTTTTTAATTTTTTTAATCTTCCTGGCTGGTGTATGCTGACCATGAGACAGACGACTGTGCTAAGGGGGCATTGGTGGTCCTCACCTCCAAGTTCATCTGGGAAATGAACCTGGGCATTATATGGGGTGTGTACCCCGCAGAAGTGGCTTTAGGTTGAAACAAGTTTTTATGATTACCCATTTATGATATTGTCTTTTTTAAAGCCACTTTTCTCAAAAAGTGAGAATAACAACTGAATGGGAATGAGAAATCTAGACCCCCTCCATGCATTAGACCACCTGCACCTGTGGTCCAGAGGGCAGTAAGGCTGGCCTGTCAGAAGGACAGTAATTCAGCAGTTGGACAATCGCTTAACCCAATTGCTGGGTAATAAACATTCTTAATAAAAAGGAATAGGGCGTCTGCACCATCTTGGCTATAAATATGCTCTCTTGTTCTGGGTAACCTACAAGAACACCTCTGCGCACACTTAGATCACATACTATAAATACATCCAATTTCTTGTATCCCCCACTGACCTTTTATCCTTAGGACTTCTAACCAACCGTGCCTCCCTAAATAATCGGCTCTGCCTTGTGTTTGAGCCACAGAGCTCATGAATGGGCGGAAAACGGCTCTGGCTCTCTGGGGGGTGAGGTTCCACAAAGGGCTTCCCGCTCTCCTGCACCCCTCATATTTGAGGCCCAAGAGGAGTTACATCACGGATGAGGCTGTCCAGAGAGGAAGCTTGGGATGGGGTAGGAATGGACAGGGGGACATATTGTAGGAGTCTTCCCCAGAGTGGCTGTCCCCTGCCTACCCCTCGACTGCAGACACCTCAGGTATGACATGAGAGGTGTTCACCTCTGAGACCCTCAGGGAGCACAAAACGCCAGGCCCAGCTTGACCTCTGACTTCTGGCAGAAGCCACATTTGTGCAAGTTGCTCTGGTTTCTGGGGTGAGGCTTGGGAGGACTCCTAGCGCCATGTACCCCTTGTCAGCCACTTGGTTGGTTTCTAGGCTGCCCTCTCTGCCCTACCGCCCACTCGGAACCTTCCTCAGTAACCGGGAAGAACTACTTCCAAGGGTTGATCTAAAGATTATGGGAGATGGTGTGGGCTGTGCCTGGCACAGACTCAATATGCATGGGTTTTGGAGTCAAAGAGAGCTCAGGTTCAAATCTCAGTGCAGCCACTGCAACCTGTGGAACTTGGGCAAGTCCCAGCCTCTCAGAACCCCTGTTTCCTGATCTGTACAAAAGGGGGGGTACCCTCCTCAGAAAGTCCTTCAAGTCCTTGGGAGGACTCAGTAAAATGCGGCTGGGATCACTATCAGTGGATCATTAATAGGAATGCTCAGGCATCTATAAGCCTGCTTGGTTTTCCTCTATATTCTAGAATAGTTTTCTCTGTCTACTGAAAGCATATTGTTTTTTGGGTTTGTTTTTTTTTTTAAGATTAAAATTTTTTTTGCTTTCACCTTGTTGGCAGCACCAGGAGTGCTCCATCTTCTGAACAAAAGCCCTGGGTCCGTTATGTCTCCAGACAGCGGCATTTTATATCAAGCTTTAGTTACCACCATAAGTCACAGAGCCATTACGGGGCCGCACTCAGCCGCACATAAATGCACAGGAGAATGAGAGGCTTAATAAATATTATCTGATGGTGATGAGGATGCGTGTCGGGTGAGACGGGCGTCATGCACTTCTCATCAGGGACCACAGTGAATCCTTTTCTGTTGGTCTTGCACATTTGCATTTCCGACTGCGCGTTTTGAGAAAACAAATGTTTCATTTTAGGCCTGTCCCCCTAGTTGACTTTACGCCGTTATTGCTGAATGTTTGCTCTGCAAAACCCTTCCCCCACTCCCAAACCAAAGCGTCTTTCACACATTGTTTGGCATCATATCATTGTTAATTAGGCATAATTTTCTAAAATACAGCTCACCGTTGACTCTTATCTGAATATTTTGCTAAGTAAGCGAGTTAACCATGAACGAAGACATTTTCTGATGTAGTTTGTCACATGTTTGCCCCAACTTGGAGAAAAGCAAAAGCGGTGTGAGATGACCCTGTGAAGCTGTGGGAAGAGGAAAGGCCAGCTCCAGGGTCGCGCTAGGCTCCCTGCTACAGCCTGTGTCTGCAGCCACTGCTACCTGCCATCCTGCCGTTAGTGTTACATTACAAGGGGGGGCTGCAGGCATCCTTCTGAAGGTGTGCCAGAGACTAACAGGCGAGCCCCAGGGACTGCTTAGCTAATGGAGGACTGTTTATGTATCTTACAGGACTGTGTCTCTTTCAGTGCATTCATTTTTAAATCCAAAGAAACACAGATGATCGTGAGCCAGTTCTATTTCATATCATGTTCACAAGCCAAATTAGCTTGAGCTATTGCATTTTTCCCACTCCTGCCCGAATCCAAGAACGGCCAGCACAGGGACCCCATGGAGGCTAAGTGATCACCACAGCAGCTTGGATTTTAAAAGGACTTCTACCCAGAGGCTCACAGTTGATTCTCACAACAACTCTGTGGTACCTCAGTAAGGCAGGGGTTCTTGTCATTACAGCTTATGGTTGAAAAGCCAGAGCTGGGACCTTCCTAACCTATGTTCCTTTTATCATACCATAGCAATCAAGCCAGTACCAGGAGCAAGTACAAAATCAAAGAAGAAGCTCTTTTAGCTGACCCTCACTTAACCAACTCACCACCACAGCCAACCTCTCCGTTCCTCTGTAAACATCAAATGCCCAAGGCAGACTGAATGCCCAAGCGAGGGGCCTTTCTGCAGCTCACCTATGCCCCTTGCTCTGTCCAGTGGAGAGGCAGGCTTAAAAGAGCCAGGTACATGCGCTCTCAAACCTTTTTGTGCTTGTGTGTTTAGCACTGGGTTTACATAACAATGAAATAGTACATGAATGATTGAAATAAGAGCCCAAAAGAAAGCAGAGTGGTTTCCATAAAGACTAAATTGAATACATTGGAAAAGGCCAACTCCTAAAAAATAAAATGCCCTTGGATTAAGTGTGGGTGAGACAACTGTAAAAGACTGAGAAAATTAGAAAAATGTAGAAAGTTTCTGCACTGAGATTCGGCTGCAGGTATCAAACACATGTCACTCCTGTTGTAAAGAAACTAGGACTGGACATTGTAGACCGTCGATTATAGGGGTGGCTTGTGCAGAACATAAGCCAGGGAACTCCAGTCAGCACACTCTTTCTGTAAAAAACTTTTTTTAAGAAGATGACCTTGGTCATGTATCCCAAAGTCAATAAATCGATGGACATTCAGATTTTAAATTAAAATGTTTGACACAATACATACAATGGAATATTATTCAGCCTTAAAAAAGAAGGAAATCCTGCAACATGTGACAACATGAATGAATCTGAAGAATATTATGTTAAGTGAAATAAGCCAATCACAGAAAGACAAATGTTGCATGATTCCACCTGGTTGCCAGGGGTTTGGGAAGGTGGGTAATGAGGAGTTGTTCAACAAGTAATGCAAGATAAATATGTTCTAGAGATCCACGGTACAGCCATGTGCCCCTAGAAACAATACTTTTTTATACATCTAAAAATTTGTGAGACAGGCGGGATTATTCACCACTTGACTCTGGGTGGTGAATGCACAATACAGGATAGAGATGATGTGTTATAGAAATGTACATGTGAAACCTAGGTATATCATTTTACTGACCACTGTCACCCCAATACATTTAATAAATATAAAAAAATTTGTTGAGAGGATAAATCTCATGTCAAGTGTTCTTACCACAATTTAAAAACAAGAAGCTTTGAAATGAAAAAGAGTTTGATACAGATATATAATGTTTAAGTGATTTAATGATTTTGCCCTTGAACATAATTCCTCAATTGACCAAGGACCTATGGGCCCAGTCCCCAATCCTGTCAGGTAAGAGGGTTTCTATGGTTGGCCCTGAGCTTAACCTAAGTAGCACAGGTACACTTGGAACACCCCCACGGATGTCAGGAATCCAAGAACCTCTACATTCTAGAGCATGAATACATGTCACCTTGGCGGCTGCAAACGGCCACCTCCCCCCCCCCCTCCCCCACCCAATCTGGCCTCATTTCAGTTTACTGCACTCGTTGTTGAAGGCCTTCTCTAAGCAGCCCAACTGGGATCAGAGCCTGTGTTTCTTCCTGGTATGGAAGCTCAACTTCAGGCTTCCAGACCTTTCCCCACCCCCATCTTACAATCAGACTCAACCTGCCCAGAGCTGGTCAGACTAACTAAACTTGGCACCTTGTCTCCTTTCCTAAACCTGTGTGGAGTGAAATGTCTTTATAAGGCCTTCTTAGAGCTTAAAGTAATGAAAACCTTTGGCTGAGGTTCAGGCAATACGTAGACACAGTGTCTTGGGGAGGGGAGTAGGTAGAAGAGACAGGGCAGAAAGCTGCCCAAGGATTATCACCATGCCCTTCTCAGGACACTTGCCTTATCTCGCCCTTGCCCTCCTCAAAGCCCCTCAGCCCTTCCTGACAGTGCCAGGGCCCATGGGACTGGCAGTAGTCAGCGTGGAGGAAACAGATCCCTCCCCTGCCAAGCAAAGGCTCTGAAAGACAAACACCCAAGCCCGGGGGCTCAGAGCAGACCTTCGTTAAGTGTCCACGTGTTTTATGTAGCTGACTTGCCTGCACATTATTCAGACCAGTGGTTGCAAGTGGCTGTTACCAAGTTTGTAGGAAAAGCGAATCACCAGGAGAGTTTCAAAATGGTCAGTGGCAGCGATTTGAGAAAGGCTGGCCAACTGCTTGTGACCAGACCAGCAGGAAAACCTCCCCCTGGCTATCCCCAATCCAACAGGCAAAATCTGAAAAGCTGAAAAGCATGGAAGGCCACAGAGCACGGGGCAGACCACCACTGCTTAGCTCGCATGCAGAGCAGGCATGTATCTTTTTGTATCGTGCAGATATTATTGGGCAAATACATACCAAGTGCACAATAGAATTGTGACATGGTGAGGACTACCCATAAAATCAGGTGTCTATCCCCGTATGTCAGGTATATAATGTGTCATCAGGTGGGTCGATTTTATTAAAATGCAACGTGAAAAAGGCCAACTCAGAAGCAGATTTCTCTCTCTGCTTAGTTATCCTCCAAAATTAGACACACAGCCTGTGTTGTGTCTCACAAGAAAATGTAAGGTGTGTAGATGTAAATTGAGAAATGGCTTTGAGTTCTGCACTATTTCGGGAAGAAGTCGTGCAATGATTTTCCCTCGCAAAGGTCCCATTCATGCTGCAGAGGAGACTCCTATGCTAATAAACTGGTATTGACAAGTGTGATGGATGCAACCCGGTACTTAGCGAGCGCTGGAGAGCAAAGTTGATTGCATTTTACAGTCTGTGTATTTCTCTGTTTATTGCTTGTATTCTGTCATTAAGCAAACAGGTTCCTAATATAGCAAATCTCTCTAATCAGTAAAGCAAGGGAGAAAAGAACCAGAAACATCATTAATTATGACCATTTGGCTGCAGCCTGGACAGTCTGTTGCTGTTGGATTGGGCAACTTCCTCTGGTTTAATTTTCTGGAGGTAGAGCAGAAACTGGTTTTTCTTGGAGGATAGGAGAGAAATGTTCCATGCCTTGCTGGCTGACAGCTGCCTAAAAACCCAAGATTAAACATTGGCTTCTCTACAGAAACGGAGTCCTGGGACAGCAAAGGCCAGGTTCCGAGTGGGTGCACTTTTAAGCCTCCCGTCCCAGAAACAGAGCAAGCGTGCTGCTCGAAAGCCAGTCCCTGAGGCTGGGAGAGCGTGCTGTGGGCAGAACTCGTGTGTGCATGCACTGTGGCCGATGGGTGGGCTTGATGGGGAGCTATAAATGATGTGTGTGCTTGTGCGTTCTATACAGGGATGCCGTGGGCACCACGGCAGGCTTTCCACATGCTAATCGCAGGGGTAAAAAGTAGGCTAGTCCT
>NW_017731661.1:1697006-1744313 GCF_001890085.2 Hipposideros armiger | reverse complement strand
ACTCTTTCAGTCTTTCATAGAAGTGATTAAATAACTCATTTTTGCTATGCTATTACAATGGTTAAAATTGGCTTTTAGAAAAATTAATCCGTTCTCTCCTTCTTTATCCCTCTTTTTAAAGAGACGTCCTATTTTAAAGCCACAAACGGTAAGGTTTCCTGTCTAAGATAGGTCGGGGCTGGCATCCCTGCACATGCGGTAATGAGCAGGGTTGCCAGGCTCATAGACGGGACCTTGAGTGCTGTGCCAGCACTTCCATTGTTCTACCTTTGGTTTTACTGGTTTAGAACTCTGCGATAAAAGGTGCCCTTCCAGATTCAAACCTGCCTTATATCTTACAAGATCTAAGAAGGGTTTGTTTGTTGGTTGGTTTTTTAAACTTTCCTGGGAGTGTCCCTGTTTTCAACTGAGACCACATTTAATGTATGTAAATACTCTGCGGTAGTTGAAAGTGGGGGACGCCCTGTCATTTTATCTGTTAGCAGATGCCATAACTGACTAGTAGACAGGGATAACTTGATGTTTTCCAAAATGCTCAGGAGAAAAGCCTTTAAAATGTAGAAGTAACACGTTGCCCAGGCTTCTAAAATGGGCTTTCAGAGCCAGATTTTCTTAGGTGGACTCTGGTAGATTTCTGACCTCACTGGTCACTGGCTGGGTTTGGACTGCATAAAGGACTTCTAAGCAGGCAGCCAGCTAGGCCTATACAGGTCTGCCCCTCCACCTGCAGCTGATGAACCCTGAGAGGCACTGGGCGTCCACCCTAACGATGCTCTCCCTGGAGTTAATACCATTCTGTCTAAGCAGGTCAGACTCATAGACCTTCCTGTGATCTGTGCTGGGTTCCAGTGAGACTCCAGGGCTGCTGTGCACATATCTGCACCCAGACCTCTTAGTGGGAAGCTGTGTTAATACAGAGGATTTAAAGGCTGGTGTGTGTGGACTGCTAAGCCTTTGGAGTGTTAAATGCTTCTGTGGACTGGGAAGGTGTTTAACAGGAGAGAAGGCGTTTTCTCAGAGCATCTGGAGGGGCCTGGCTGCATGTTATTACTTTTACTCAGCAGTTCATCCAGCTATGACAACCAGAATGGTCCTCCAGTCAAGATGACCTTGGGGCTGCTGCCTCCAGATGTAGTGAAGCCAGTGGGGCTACCGGGAGACAAGGCCAGAAACTGACCATTTCCTTTACACAGAGGCCAACAAGATGGCCGCTTTGGAGGAAGAAGAGGCCAGAGACTTTATGGACTTACAGCTGGCCTAAATGCATTTTCCTGTGTGGTTGAACAGTTATCCCAGCCCCTCTCAGGTGGAAGGCAAGAACCTGGGAATTCAGACCCGTGAGTGTCCACCTGGCTGTACACAGTTGAATGCTCAGTGACTAAGGAGAACCAGAAATCTACCTGTGCAGATCCAGAGTCCACTTCAGAAATTCTGTTGGGCTAGAAGGCTTTCCAGGTCCTTTGGTGGAAGCCCCTTTACAATCATTTAATAATGGTGGGCTTATACCAGTACCTCAACAAGTTCCTGAAATGATGGAGATGTATAGCTAGTGAGTATCTCAGATTGTGTATCCAATGAGGAAAAGACTGCCTGCTGGTGCTAATGATACAGAACAAAGTAGGAAGGAGGCCTGCCCAGCCCTGAGAACTCTTAGAGGCCACTGTGGTGCTGGTTAGCTGTGACCACCAGTACAGAAACAACTTGAAGGTATAATGTGTCCCAGACTAGAAGTTAGGCTGTTCTTCCTTCTCTGCACACTGTAGTGAACTTCTTAGTGATGCAAAGGCCCTTAGCATAGGTTTATGTCTTTTGTAGATTATGGCCTAGAAAAGAAAGGACAGAATGTGATGTTTTAGGGCCATTTTGGTGTCTGGGCACATTTCCAATTTATTTCTTGAACAGAAATAAAACATGTAAAGTTCTACACATTATTCTCTGTAGGTAACAATGCAGTGGGCCAGATTCGCTATTAATATAGATTAAAAGTAGGCTTTTGAGTGAGGTTCAATTCCTCCTCCAATTTCCCCTCTGATCTTCTTACACATAACATTTAGTGACCTTTGAACAGCCTGAGGATGCTTCACAGTGTCTTATTCTTGATGCCTGTTTAAAGGTTTCTATTTCATATTCACAGCTGGCATGTGCAAATACACGTAAAGATTATGATGCCTCTCAAGTAGCATTATGGCCAATAAATTACTCCTTGGGTGAAGATGCTATCATTTCAGCCTAGCGTGTCTTCAATGAGTTGCAAAAGTCTTCCAACAACAGGTGGCCTGCCAGTGCCATTCACACAGAGCTGGTGACCCAGATACTCCTTGACTCTGATGTGATGCTTAACCAGGGTCATCCTGTTGGCACCATGAGCTCTGTGTCTTTCGGTGCCACGGATCTCCTATGTGGGTGGGGTGGGGGGAGGTCCTGGGAGGGGTTATGTGGATTTGGGGGCAGGTAGAGCATGAAGAGGCAAGCATGCCAGGAGTCCCTGGGAGAAACACGAATGCAGGAAAGGGCTCATTCTCATATAAGAGTTGTAGAGACATGGTCTAGGTCCTGACTCACAAGTGAATTGCTGTGTGACCTTGGATAAGTCATGTCTCTGCACTCTGATAGTTTACCTTTACAAAACAAGAGGGCTTGTACTGGGTCAGCAGTTTTCACTGTCATTGTTTGAGCAATGAACCTTTCCTTCAACTCAGTCCTCAGGTAGAAGCCCAGTAGAGACGTGTTCTACCCACAAGGAAATAGGGAGCTTAAAGCTTTTACAGCTCAGCCCTCTCGCAACTGCCCTGGAAGCAGTTTTTAAGATTGCTGGATCGGGGATCTGTCATGCCCTGCACGATTCCTTGAGGTAACCCATCTGGAAGCTTCCCTGCCTTGTGCCTTAGCTCCCAAGCAGTGAGTGGTTTACTCACTAGAGAGCAGTCCATGAGCCCAGGGACTACATCCTTTTGGTCATATCACCATATGCCCAGTATTGGAAAATAGCTTGGTGTTTTGTTAACTGGAACAACGAATAGACAAATGAACAAACAAGCAAGCTTCAGGAAGACCTATCTCTCTACATCTAATCAATGGGAATTTTTATTGCAGCATTTTTACCTCAAAGGCACTTCCTGAAAATCAACACTCAGAAACAGAAGTGAATTCAAATTATAAATGACTTCAAAACGTTGTCTTTAGTAGCCTCGCCCTGTGCTGCCTCCAGTAGCCACATGTACCTCCTCAGCCTTTGAAATGGGGCAGGTCCGAATTGAGACATGCTATGTCTAATTTTGAAGACTTGGTATGAAAAGAATGTAAAGTATCTCAGTCATTTTTATATTGATTACATGTTGAAATGATAAGTACTGTATTAAGTAAAATATGTTATTAAAATAAACTTTACCAGCTCTCTCCTTTACCGGTGGCTACTAGAAAATGTAAAATTATATGTGAGACTGACAGTTGTGGCTTGTGTATTTCTATCAATGGCACTGCCCTGGACAGTTGATTAATGGATCATCAGTAATTATTCTTTCATAATATGAAAGAGCGATGTTTATATGTGTGTGTATTTGTCTCTCCCCAGGCACAGAAGCTGAAATCCAATGTGTCCGGCAGTACACATCTCTGCCTTTCTGATGTAAGTTCTGTTTCTTTCTGGATCTCTCTGCATTTCTAGAGACAGAGCCTTTGGGCCCCTGGGGCAGGGGATGATGTGAAGGGCTCAAAGACAAGATTTCCAGTCCAGAAAAATGTAAGGCACCCTACCTCCCCCCATCCCTCTTCCCTCAGAACAAGTCATTGGATCCCAGTACACAAAGTTAGAGCTAAGTGTGGGATGATCCGGAATCTTCATCTCAGAACTGGACCCAACATGAATACCACTGTCCCAATATCAGAGTCACATCAAATCATCAGGCATAGATAACAGCTCTCACTGCTTACCGGATGTCCTCTATCTGTAGTTCCTTTAATTGCCATAGCAACCCAGGGGTAGGTAAGGCAGGCCAAGGTACTCTCCCCGATTTACGGGTGAGGGAATGGATAATTCTGTCATGATCTTAGCTCCCTGTGGCAAGAGGTGGCATGTGGGATTTGAGTGGGTATTGGGGGGTTGGGGGGGGGTGGAGTAATGGATCCCGGGAAAGGATGGCTGTGCCGACTGGGAGTCCAGAAGCCTGGGTTCTGATTTGAGCTCTCCTGCTGATGAGCAGGGCAGGCTCTTGCATCTATAAAATGTAGAGTAGAATGGCCGATGGGGGAAAAGCCACTACTGCCTACTGCACTGATCTCCAGTGTGATCTGTGATCCATCTCTATATAAACCAGTACTTGTCTGGGCAAGTTTTCTGAGGTGGTTCTTCCTGCCCTCCTTCCATGTTGGGGAGGGCCAGCCAGCATGCCTCCTCAGTCAGTGGTCCCCAAAAGGAGAAAAGGGGTTCATGTTGCATAGCTCCTAGGGAATCTGGGGAGTGGGGTGAGCGCGGGACATGGCAAGGATACCAGAGTTCTCCCCCCCCACCCCCGCCAAGTGGATATTAAAATCCAAGAAAATGAATGTGGACCAGACAGTTTATCAAAAGTATCTGGTTCTCACCCAGATATATGATCCTTCCCATAAAACTACAAGTCAGTGAATTGAAGTCTCAGTCAGGGGTAAAATCCTGGGTCAGCTTTGGTGAGTGGTAGAGCAGGTTGGGGGCAATGGGAGGACCGGGAGAGAGAAAGAGTGTGGGTAAACTATACTGTGATAGAATGAATACATGCAGCAGGTGATAATGAAAACATTCTTTCTTATAGCGCGATTACGAAAAGGATGGTCTTGCTGGCGCTTCCAGCCACATAACCACAAAATCAATGGCTGCTCCTCCACGCTGCGGTCTGAGCCCACTGCTGCTTCTGGTGGTAACCGCCCTGTCCACCCTACTATCTTTATCTTTGGCAGAAACATTGTAGCCACATTAAAAAAAAACCAATATGGACATATTGTAAAAAGACAAAAACCAAGTTATCTGTTTCCTGTCCTCTTGTATATCTGAAATTCCGGTTTTAGGCGCTCAGTTAAGACACTGCTAAGACAGTTTCATGCAAATGGATTTTTTTTCCTTTTTTTTAAGAAAGCTTCTTGTGATCCTTAGGGCTTCTATGGGATACCCAATGCAGTACTACATTCCAAACTCAAAAGGCTTTGGGATATGTTATATTGTAAAGGGACCGTTTGTAAATTTGGCTGTAAAACAAACTTGGCCATGTTTTTTTGTGATGATGATAATGTCAATGATGATGATGATGATTTTAACAATTTAACTCTGGCCTTTACTAGCTAGCTAAGGAGTTAGTATTGTTCAAGTATCTTCCATTATTTCATGTAATAGCTTTGATTTCTGATGCCATAACTGCAGCCTAACAAGCTTTCTTGTTACACATCAAAGATTCTCATCAAGGGAACCCTGATGGACTTCATGCAAACAAGCTTGTACCAACCAGTGTTCACCTTTCTACATGTTCTAGCCTTTTCCGTGCTGATGTTTGTGTTCTGTGAACAGTTCCGCACTCTCCTAGAAAACAAAAAGCACCTGTCACATCCAACTGTAGTGTCTGTCTTCTAGTCAAAACAGAGAGTGCGAGTGGGTGTAAAACTTCACAGAACCTTGATCATTGAATGACACTCTCCTAAGCCTTACCCAGTTGAGAAGCCCTTAAACTAACAAGAGTCAAATATAGCTGAAGCGTCTCTCTAATACTCTTTCCATGTATGAAGTTATATGTAGAAGAAGAAAAAAAATTTACTACTCAATGATTTCCACTATTGGCTTTCTATATTTTGAAAGTAATGATATTTTCTCCATTTTTTTACTGATGGTTTCCTACAAAAACACATGGAGCATGTTTTCCTTTCATAAGTAGTGTTAGCTCTGATGTGAACATCACGAATACAGCTCTCCAGAAGCAGACTCTGAGGAGCCTCGTGCTTGAGTGGAATGCTCTGCGTCACGTTACTGGGGACAGGCAGGAGGAATCAGAGCAGCCAACACTTGTCTTTTATCATTTCTTGAAATGCAAGTGTGCATACCCTTGAGGAAACCGGTGACCACTCATAAATGTTTTGCGGTGTCTAATGGCACCCTCGCCAGTGGACACAGTCCAGTACCTTGGTTTTCACGTTACCTGACCAGGACAGGGGACGGGGGCACGCTGCCCTCTCTTCTGAAGCAGGTCTGTGCCAGGACACACAGTTCTCTTCTGAGGGATTGTCTTTACTCCCGACTGTGAGGGCTTGGCTGCCGTGTAGAGCCGTTTGGCCTGAAGGTCATCAGGAACCTGTTGCATCTTGTCCTGTGCCCTCCATGATAGACCATAACTGACTATACGAGAAAGAAAGAAGGTTTGTGGATCAAGAAGGCCAATGTTAGGTCTGTGGAGAGGAGTTGGTTGGCACGGATACACAGAACAGACCAGGACTCTGAATATAAGGCATCTGGTTTGTTCACTGCACATCAGCTTCCATCATTCTCTTCCTTAAACAAATCGACCTTAAAAGTATACTTTTGAAGTCTGGTTGAAATGGTGAGATTCAGAAGCTAGAGTTGCTGAGGGCTGGTAGCCATGTTTCTCCAAAACTGAATAGAGAAGAGGAGATTTCTTAATTGAGTGTGTGTGGGAGGGGGAGGCACTAGCTTTCTTCTCACATCAGTAGCAAGGCTGGGGGAGGAAACTCATGGCGCATATGTCATACTCACCCCCTTTGCCCTCTTGACATTTGCCTCGTAAGAATCAGTCAAATTGCTAGGATGGAAATCTATGAAATCCAAGATGAAGAATAGTCTTTGAGCTCTGTTGGTATTTGAAGTACATTTATATCCAAATGTAATACACACAAATGTATAATAACTTAAGTACCAACTTTTTTCACTTCAAAATGTTTTCAAGGGAAATGCATCACACAAATTTGATTAGTGAAAGGTTTCATAAAGACTCCCACTTTGAATAAACCCATTAAATGTGTCAAAATATTTGGAATTCCAGTCATCTATGAAAGCATATCTCTTACAGGGCATACTTTATTTTAATTAAGATATCTCTGTGTATCTACACGGGACTAATTGCATATGGGCCTGATTCTGTGTGATCTACTGTAGAAAGCTATTGATTACTTCTGCAGTAAACAGCAGCTCTAATTAGCTTCAGATGACCAAGAGGAAATGGGAATTATCAGCGCTAACAAGGGTAGCCTTCAGTGAAGAAAGCATGGATGCACAACACATAAATTAAATTTTGAAAAGCCTCATCTATCACCAACAAAGATCTCATTTTTCTTCAGAGATAGTAGCCCATTAGAGTTACCAAATCCTCCATTCGAAAACAAATTGCTGATTAAATAACCAGGGGCAAGGATGTTCAGTGACAACACATTAGAGAGAGATTCTTGTAACATCATGTCAAGCGAGTGTTTCTGCCATTCGGTGTGATCTCAGTTTAACACAGTGGCCCTGAAACACCCTTATTTGCCCCAGGACCAGAGCAGGCAAGTGACTTAAATCTCTTCCTGATCTGACTTTTCGTTTGCAGTGCTGGAAGCAAACATTATTCACTACGTCTTGTCTTTCAGTCCCGGCTTTTAGGGTACCACCACATTACCGGGGCTAGCTGCTGAGCCTTGGGCCTCTTGCAGAATGCATCTCGCTGTAGTTGACTTTGACGGATCAAAAACAGTAACTTCGGTTCCTGTAGACCATGCCTCCCGGATCAGGTCTAGCCACGCCCATCTCATTCCAGAGAAAAAAGAAAGGCAAGTTTGCCCACCGGATTAGAAGCACATTCATTCCACTTCGATGTCGAATATCGTTGACCAGTCTATGCTCGTGTATCTTTTTAATAGAGCACATGAAGGCAGAAAGGGCACAATGAAAAGAGGGGATTCAGAATGCCACCTGAATATTTATTTTTCCATAATCTGAGTTTGTTTTCCAAGCCTCTAGTAGAAAATGTGTAAGTTGAAAATTGCATAGGTTATTTTTCATTAAGTATAGCAAACTGTATCCAAAGTGCGATCGGAGTGTGGTTTCCATGAAAATAAATTTGTTTTCAACAAATTGTTTATCCTGTAGTGAAACATGTCTTAGAAGTGGTGGGTTTGAGTTCATCAAATACAGAGCACAGCTCCCCCAGAGCTGTGGTGGCCTTTGAGATGGTCTGTTTTAAGATGGTTGTTGTCATGCGTACTCTCCGAGGATGGGTCCTCTCCAGCTGCATCCAATTTCCCACCTGCCTCTTGCTCCTTTAAATCAGACACTCCCAAACACTCCATCTGCTAAACTAGGAAAGTGGGAGAGCAGGAGCATTTCAAAGTCAGTGGAAAGTGCTCGGGAAAAAGAGATGTCAGAGCCGTGGGAGTTAAAATAATTAGCAAATTCTTTTCTTAGAATCCAGCAGAAATGTATTTCTGTTGTCATTATTTACAAAATAGTGGCCTCGGAGGAGCTGTCTTTTGGAAACTAAGTTTTCATTCATGTAGTCAGACATGTACAGCTTATTTGAGCCAATAAACTGGGGGCCAGGCAAGGACTGCTTAAGTGAATCCACATTTTCTAATTCTCTTTCAACGCTGTTCTTGATCTGGATTCATACCCCTGAGGTCTTTGTGGCTTCTGCTCTTGATAAAGCAAATGAGACCATGTGAGACCCATCTTTTCACGAAAGACCAAAAAGCAGTGGCAACAGACAAGAGCAAATTACGACTGGCTCAGGCACCGTCAAGCAGAGAGGCCTGCCTGCACTGACCTCAGGGAATTCGGAGAGACGCAAAATCAGGGTGCAACAAGGGGCCACCTGCCCTGGGTGAATGGATCCTGATGTTCCTTACTGACCTGAGTAGGGACCGAGTCCTGACAAAACAGCCCGAGTTCCTTGAATTAGACAGCAGTGCCTCTGCAGGAAGCAAGCTGGAGCTAATATCTGGGTGACGGAGGAGGGGGGTTTCTTTTTAGAAATTCTAAAACAGTGAAACAGCTGGGAATTGGGTTGGATACCCGAAGAAGCTACGTTCTTCTCCTATCCCTGAGAGAGGCATCTCTTGCATAGATCTGACACCTCGTGACTTTGACACAGCTTTTATTCTCAAGTGACCACTTGTTTTAAGTCTGTTGTCTAAAATTCTCCATGAGGACGACACCTCTGAAACACATTCTCGCTGCAGAGGCCTTCAATGGGTGGGGTTTGCCACTGCCTTCATCCGAGGATGTAGTTAATGGGACATTTCATTTCACAAGGATAGCTCTTTTAAGGTATGGGCTGATTGAGTTTCATATTGATCACCGAGGCCCCCACCCCGTATGCTTGTTACTTTTTGCCTAAGTATTTAACAAGGTCCGTTCCCATCAATTCGTCATCCTAGTCACTCTAAATGTAGTCCTACCCAAATTAATTTTTGTCCCATCAGATGCTTATTTGACATGTAAGCCTGGCTTTTTGAAGAGAGAGAAGCCTCTCTCAGGAGCCAGGTGATCTGAAAAGGATGCTAATCCCCGAGTTGGAAGTTCAACCATCCAGCCTTCCCCTGAGCGCCTCTTCTTAGCTGCATCTCTCCAGGCAGCCCTTCGTTGCTCCCCGGGCTCTCTGCTGAGCCCCCGCTCCCTCCCGGAGACAGCACGGACTGTTCAGCGGGATGTGCTACCTGCACTTCTGATTGCGGTGAGACCCAGCCCAGAGGGGTGGGGAAGCGCCACACACCCTGTGTCAATAAACTGCCTGCAGAGAACCGCAGCCTGCTAACAGTCATTGAGGTCTCGGCCCCCCGAGTTCTTCAGGCTCATTTGACCAGTGCAGCTGCGACTTCGGCTGTCTGCCCCTAGCAGGTGCCAATATCAGCATCTTGTCCCACTGCCATGGGGAGTTTATTTTTGCTCAAGGACAGCTGCCAAGCCCAGCAGCAGTATCAATAGAAGGTTTTCTCTGATTTTCTTCTCTTCATCCCAGGCTGGGCTTTCTTACCAATCCCCTTTTTTTTTATTTTGTAGAAAGTGCCAAGAGACTGGCCAGAGACCATCCGGCCCTTTCTTTGTTTTAACATCTCTTCCTACTCACCCAGCCCGATCCGTGGTAGGTACTTAAACAACGCTGGTGGATGAAAAACTTTGGGACATGGAAGGGCTTCATTCTGTAAGATAGTAGCAGAGGATGGGTGGTCCGTTGGCATGGCCTTGTTGGCACCCAGCTGGCACATATGACACTGAAGGTGTCCTCCTGAGGTTACTGAGGGTGACCTGAGAGGAAGGGTCGAAGACAGCACGAGATTCAAAGCACCTTTAAATCTACCCACTGTGTATCCTGATGAGAGATGAAAATCTAGCATTTGTCCCCAGAAGGAGCTGAGCATGACCAGACAGTCCCAGAAAAGATGGGGTGGACTAATTAGATGGGAAGTTAGCCAGTGAGTCTGCTGGTATCTTAATTTGCCTCAAGTGCAGGATGCTAGCAAGAAAGATGGACCACTGCACCAGTCCCAGACCAACCCCAGGCATGGCAGCTGAGAAGCAAACACAGGTGCTTATCATTTCAGCACATTTATTGAACATCTATTCTCGTCGAACCATCATTTGGAGCTAAAGCTCCCCCGAGAGTAACTTGAGAACATAGGACCCTCTGACAGCAGTGTAGGGAAACACCCATCTTTTCCAGATTGGCAGAATCCTTCACTTTGATACCCTTTGGAGAATCTGAATTCTCATTATAAATAGTCCCCACTGTTGTTTTTCAGACTTAGCCTCTAAGAAGTAAGTCCCAGTCCATATGCCTACAACAACCCACCCAGATGCACCATATGGAGAAGGCACACACACACACACACCCTCAGTCTGAGCCAAAAGGCTGCCACAGAGAACCAAGTGGGGTCGCCTTTTGAGCCTCAGAGGACCATGAGCATGGCCAGGTGGGCACGCCAGTGAACTGTCCCAGCCATGATGCAGGTGAGAACAGGAGACCCCAGAACTGCTTTAACCAAGCAAAGCAAGCAGTCAGCAGTGCTGATTCAAAACAGCACAACTTTCAATGTGCAGTGACCCCTGATGCTTGCCAAGCATGACGTAGATCATCAGACGAAAGTAGGACGGAGAATTGGAACCAGTGGATGTCCCAGGTATAGGAAATGCAAGGCTGTTACAAGTGGGTAAAGGTCTGTCATCTGTCACGGGGGCTGGATGGGGGTGTCTGTCTCAGGTACAGCTCAAGGTGCTCTGGGCCTTCTGGGCAATGCTGCACTTAAGGATCCACGGATAAAGCTCCCTGTCCCTCCGTGTCACCAATGCTGCCGAGCTGCGTGATCCAGCATTATCTTCCGGGCGTGCAAAGCGTGCCTGATCTAGATTTCAGTTTTTGATATTTAAGCTTTAGCTAAGGGCATATCTGAAATGTGGGGGAAAAAAGAATGGAAAACGTAGAACCAAATCACAGGTTGCCCTGTCTTATTTGGCTGTGGTCTAATGGTAATCAGATATTTCTGATGGGCTTTTCTGGATTCAGAAATCGCTGACCTCAGAGGGTGGAAGAAGTGGTTTCAGAAACTTGAAATCCAGGGCCTTAGAGTTCTCCTAATTATCTGCCTTTTCTCTTCTTCTCTCTGTCCCCCAAGGGAAGGGGGAGGGAAACACTTTTCACCACAGAGTTTGCTTTAAAGAGCTCTCTCATCTCCTGTGCATTATCCCTTGATATTGAAATTATTTTCTCTTGTTTAATCCAACTCCTGCTGAGAAGCTGTGTGAGATTTAGGATGTGGGGATTTTTTGTTGTACTCTTTTGGATGGCGCTGCATTTTTTACTCTTAACCCAAGGGGATGTCTTAGCTTATGTTTATTCTGTTTCCTGCAGGTTAACAATACAGGTGGAATAAAATAAGGATTCTGGTTTTTCGGATAGTTTTAGACTTCTGTCCTGGGAGAGGGGTTCAGACAACAAAGCTTTGTCGGAGTTGGGATGAGGGGGAGATTGGGCATCATTGAAGCCTCCTGTTAGGAAAGGGCACAGAAAACAACCTCCCTTCTGGCCTCCACGTTATATTGTGTTTCCTGAGTTTTCTTTCCACTTGTAGAAGCTAATACATTTATCTCGTCGTCTTGTGTATCTGCTTTCCTGAGGACCCTGGGCAGTCTCCTGGGGCCATTCCCACACGGCTCCCTCACACAGCTGTTCACAATGTGCTTTTTTCTCGCAAAACCCACGGAGAGATATCCACGTGTAGAAGTGCAAGTGTTGCTCTTTGGACTTTGGAAGTGGTTTTGTGACGTTTGAGTTTTCTGTTAGCGTTTGCTCAAGCACTACAGAATGTATGTGCATAGTACCCCTGCCATCCCCCACCCAGAATATCCTAATAAACGTTTTCTTTTTTTAAAAAAAAACCAAAACAGTTCTTGTCATTTGTTTTTCTTGTAATTCATTGGAAAAATGATCTTGAAATCCACAAACACACGGAGATCCCCACTGTCACGATATTGGGGTTTTTACAGCAGAGAAGGTGCGATTACCAAGGACTGAGTGTGACTGATGAGGGTGTTTAGAGAAGTTTTTGTTGCAAGGGTGTGTGTGGGGGGGTGCAGAATGAGAGAGGTGTCTGGTCCTGAACACTGTAGGATATTTAGGAGCATCCCTGGTCTCTACCTACAAGATGCCAGTAGCAACCCCCCTCCCAAGACATTGTTGACCCCCTGGGAGGGGGAAGGCAGCAAAATGTCCCTTGTTGAGAGCCACTGTTTTAGACCCAACCTAATAGCTCCTATATGCATACAAAAGGCAGCCAGCTTCTAGCATAGGGCCACACCTGACATTTATTTTATATCTTCAAATGCAGTTTTATAAATGAGAGGACAGGGTTGGTGGGTTCTCTAGATAAATCATATATGTATTGAATTATTTGTATAAACTAACAAATAGTAAGTATTTTGACAAAAGGTAAAAGATGTCAAGTGGTTCATTTTCCTTATTTCCAGCATCTAGTTCAGTGCCTGGCAAAGAAGAATCGCTCCACATTGCATGAGGCTGGATTTTATTCATTAGAATTAGCGTTGTGATTGAGGTGGCTCAAAACATGACTCCCCCATTTCCCTGGGGAAGTTCCTAAACAGGAAGTTACCATACCTAATCACTCCCAGGACGTTCTAAGGCAAAATGTGAAAACACAAACATCATAATTAATTTTGCCCCTGTTGTTGGCCTCAGTCTGCAACTGGTAGTCCCCTAAACATCGAGAAGGTCTTGCCGTTGTAGCAGAGGAGCTGCGTTTCACTTGAGATTCTGCAGAACACGGTTTTGTCCTTTCCGATTTCTCATTCAACTGGGTTTTCCTCCTCCCTTGCTTCCTGGGCCTGCTTTCAAATGACCGAGTGGCGAGTGATTTCCACCAGATGCCAGATGGTGGCTAGAAAGTTTGTGAGCATTTGGATCTGGGCCCAGTGTTTTGGAGGTCTAGCAAAACCCCAGACCTCAGCATCTCACCTGGCTCGGAGGTTCTCCAGGCAGCCCAAGCAGAGATCCCCAAGTTCACTTACAGAGAAACGAGGCCCACCGTGTCAGCACTCCCTGAGCAGCTGGCCCCTGGGCAAAGGCAAGACACTGACTCCCCCTGAATCATCAACAGAAAAGGGGAGGAAGCCGTGCTCCGGGACCCTCCCTGACCCGCCCCCAGTCCCTTAGTATTCTAATCATCTTCTGACTACAACCAAATCCCCAGGACGCAGGTGATAGAAATTTTAGGAGCTGGAACAAGAAATGACTAATAAAACCCTGAGAGAAATGCCAAGAAAGTGAATAAAGGCTGTGACAGGAACAAGATACAAGACGGCTTGTGTTTGGTGACATAAATAAAGCATAAACGAAAACACAGTGATGTGAAAGATATGAGCAGGAGGTTCCATAAAAGTCCCATCACCGGGCAGTGCTGGCTGCACTGATGGGTTTTTTTCTCATGACGGTTTTTCCCATCCGGGCTGGCAGACAATTCACCATGTCGAAAAGATAAGGTGAGCGTTTGGCCTGAGAATACTTGGAGTGGGCGTATAAATAGGGACAGCCTTTTTTTAGAAAGCTGACAATATGTGTTATAATTTAAAATCCACATTCCCTTCGAGCCAACAATTCCACTGCATGGAATTTACCCTGCATTCTTACACAACGTGCCAAGATCCATGCAAAAGGATTTTCATTGCAGAAGAACGTGTAATAGCAAAGATACTTGAGACTGCATGAATGTCCATCAACAGTGAATTGTGTAAAGAACTCATGGTGCAAATAGATGAGGGAGTATTAAGCTACTATTTTTTTAAAAAGTAGACGCGTGTCCAGTAAAACTGGAAGTGATCTATGGTATATTAAGTGAAAAGGCAAGGTGCAGGACAATGAAATATATAGTATGTTCCTATTTGTATACATTTTAGAAACATGATAGATAAATAGATATATAGGTAATAGATGATTAGAAATAGATGATAGATAATAGATGGGCAGATAGATGATAGTAGATACAGATAGATGATAGATGATAGAGGATGGATTGATAAATTGGTAATAGATGGATGGATAAATACTACCTAGATACGCAGTTTTTATTATATCTGTATATTATTTTTATCCGTTGTCTTTTTAAAGAATAAAAAAGAAATGAAGGGTAAGCTGCACAGCTGCTGGAACCCCGCTCAGGTTTGGCCCTGCTCGTTGGAGGGAGACATGGCGGCCTGGCTCGGAGCCCTCCCAAGGCTAGAGCAAAGCCCCACAGCCCGAGAAGCCGCAAGCAGCTGTCCTACAGCATCTCTTTGGAGAGTATCGACCACAATGTGGGGAAGAGGCACCTTACAGGCACCTGTGTAGACTGTGTAGCAGGGCTTTTAAATAATTCCTCACTCTGTGGTTGGTGACACAGAGTGAGTTGTCTCCACACGGTCCCCACCCAGCCCAAGGGAAGTTCTTTCAGTGAGAGGAATGCCCTGCCCTGGGAACAGCGCCCTCAGAGAGAACATGATAACATTGACACTCAGCTACTCGGCGCTCACCAAGCACTCCCAGTGCCAGGATGGATGGGCTCCGTGCACAGCATCCTATTCAGTCCTCACAGTGACTCCAAAATAGAATCTGGCAACTGAAGAGACAGGCTTAGAGAGGGCAAGTGACTGACACAAAGCCACACAGCCAAGAGAGGCAGAGTGTTCTGATGCCAGTGCCCATTGGCACCATTCTCTGCCCTCAAGTCTTGCAGGGAAAAAGTTTCCTGGCTTCTGAGCAGGAAAACTCATAGGTCCACCCCACAACCCCCATTCCTTTTCCTCCACCCACACTCGGGGCCGTGTTATGAGAGCGGCCCAAGCTGACACATTTCGGCATGAGCTTGTCTTCTAAAGATAATTAGATTACCTTCCTTGCCTTCAGGAAAAGAACAGCAGCTTCAAAAAGAAATATGACAAGCCATCTGAGTGCCAGGACTGCTCCCCTGAGAGTCACACTTCCATTTCTGTCCCTCGTTCTAGACATGAAACCAATTAAAGTCGTTGCACCGTACACAGTAGCACTAAGTGACAAAAGCCTGCCTAAGTGTTTTTAAAGATCTAATTTACCCACAGGCTGCCCAGAAAAACACAGCTGACCTGTCATTGTACAATGTTAGAAGTTCTTGGCCTAGTGACGACTTCCAGGGGAGCCCCGTCACCTTCCTCAGATCCCCAGCAAGCTGGCACTCCCTGGGCCTCTTCTATTTTTAGCACAATGATGATGACAGCACACACTGGGAGCTCTTGTCATGGGGGAGGTGATGGATGCAGACCCCTGGGAGGGTGGCTGGCTCAGGAAACTGGCTTAGTTCCTAGTACTGGTCTCGCCCTAAAGTTTGACATTTCCACTTCCGCCCACAACTGGAAAACATGGGGGGAAGAAAGCATATGGCTTCCACCGTCCTTACCTCGAGAACTGCTGTCAGTTGCCTGCGTCTTACGTCAGGACGGGGGCACCTACTTTTGAAGTGAGCTGTCCAAGATCAATGATGGAAAGTGGGTTTTATTCCTTGATTTGCAAGCATTTCATCCCAACTCCAGGAAGGAATCTTCCAAAAGCATGATCTACATTGAGAACAAAATGCAACAGGCAAGAAGAAAACGGCCGTTCCTGCGATGCATGTTTCTTCTCGAAGTTTGCTTCCCTTTCGGTCAGTTGAAAATGACCCCGTCCATCGTCCATGGGCACCAATATCACAATAGAAAAGCAACCACACTCTGACACAAAGCATGTTTGTTTCCATTCCCGGAGGATCCGTAGGGTATCTGATAACGCCTCCTGACCTCGGAAGTGCTTTTGCAGTTCACAGAGCGCCTTCATACGCATGTTCTCCTTTGATTCTCCCACTGGCGCGTGGGAAGTTGAGCATCCCCATCTTATGGATGGGGAAAGGGAGGCCTGGAAAGGCCTTGACCCCGTCCATGGCGGAGGAGCCCCTGCGCCCAGCAGCTCTTACTCCAGCCCCACCACGGGGCGACCGTCTCAGCTTCCGGTCTTTTCTGGCCTCCATCCATTAACTCAGGAATTGCAAATTATTTTAATTGACTATCAGCTGTTGCTGAGTTTTTCAAGGCAATTTTTACAGGGCATTAAGTGTTCTTTGAGTAACCCCTTCTGTAATTAGGGGCCAGGCAACTGCAGGTCCTCAGTGCCCGGCTGCCAGGTGATCTTGCTGCATGCAGTTCACTTGCTCGTGAGTCTCAGTTTTGGGGGGCCAACAAATGCAACAGAAGCATGGGATGATGGTGGCTTCCTTGTGGATACTACAATGCATCAAGGTCGCAAACCAAGGTGCAAGGGCAGGGGTGACCGGGGAGGTGTCAGTGCTGCCCCCTGGCAGACCATGACCTCCAGGTGCTGGGTGAGCTGGCCTTGCCCCATCCTACAAGGAGCCCCTACATTCAGCTTGCCTCGCCCACAGCACACGCACAGAGCCAGGAAGCCCAGCTCATTCAGGCGCCATCTGGGACCGCCAGGCAGCCCTGAGCATCAGCCCCCTCTCTGTTTTGGTCCCTGTTTGCTCCTTGGCTTTTCACATTCCCAGAAACAAGCCTGTGTTTTCCCCAGGCCCTTAGTTCAGTGAGTGCCTTACTCTTCTAAGTAACACTGACCATCACTTTGAATCTTTGCAGCTGCCCTGTGAGGCAGGTGCTGCTCTCCCAATTTTGCTGATGAGGAAATAGACTCAAAGTTTACGTCACTTGGCAAAGTCCCACAAATCAGAAAGGACCCCAGGGTCTGAGCCCAGGCAGCCCGGCTGGAGGGTGTGCGTTGATACCTCTGTGTGATCTTGCTACTGCCTGGCTCCACAAGAGGCTTCCTGCAAATCACATCATTTTTCAAAGCCGCGGAGGGATTAGATCTTTAAGGAAACCTGAGGTTGTAAATTGGCAATCCTCTTCTAATGTGAAGAACCAGTGATGCATTTGGATTTTTTCCCCCGTAATTTGGGATTTACTGACAGTGAAACAGGTGATGATTTTGTTGGCAACATTTTAATGAGTACTGACTGCAGACTTTGCTGGTGTGTGTCACGCACAGCTCCCCTGCCCGGAAAGGCTCGGTCTCTGTTCCTGTCCTCTTTCCTTGCTGCCCAGCCCACTTTGGAGAGCTTGTTCCTTCCCCGGTTCCCCAGCTTCAGTTGCCACCAGGAGCAGAGGACTCTGCGGCTGCCTTCCGTGGGTCCTCGCTCAGCTTTCGGGTTTTCCAGCTCCCTGGGAAGAACCAGCCATCTTCTCCAAGCAGCCTGCCCACAAGAGATGTCTTCATTCCTCAGCCTCCCCCAACTCTCTAACCTTTCTAACATGGGTCAATACCCAGAGCATCCTTCTGGGCACGGGAGAGAGACTGGAGGGTGAAAGAGAACAGGCCTTTCTTCTCGTTGAGCTGACACAGTCATGGGAGGGGCAGTTATGCTGGTTAACAAGTAAAATGTGACAATGACAATGATGGGACTCCTTGGTGCTTGGAGGAGAAAGGTGAACAAGGATAACTCCCAGGCTTCCGCTAGCAGGTGAACTTGGCCCCTTTGCAGAGGTGGGGTACGTGGGGAGCAGCAGATTCCAGGAGGGTGGGGAGGAAGAGACCCAAATTCTCAGCCATCAGCTTCAAACTCCACCATTCACGGTCACTCCTTCCTCCCTTCCCTGCCTGGATCTGGTCAGCAAGCAGGGCTGTGCCTTCATTGGCATCCAGCCTGCCCAGCTGTTCCTGCTGCCTCCCCCATGGACTCTCAGTCTCCAGCCTCTCCAGATTGAGTCTCCTAAATGCCACCGTCCCCAGGCTCTGAGTCCACACTACCCAACTTTCTCTCCTACTCTGTCCTGACACTGCCTTCTATCCACCCATCAACCACATTCACCTGCTGCCACCACTTAACCATCCTGCAGCCACCCTCTGGGAAGCCTTCCAAGTCACTCCACTTCACAACAGGTTCTTTATCTTCGGGTGCCCACTGCTCTCACAGCCCGCCTCGCTTGCTCCTATGCTCATATGTGACTTTGTGTGGTCACTTAGCTCTGTGTGCATGAGCCACTCCTCCTTAGTAAGTTTTTTTTGGGAAGACCCCCCCAAAAGCTTTTTGGGGAGGACCCTTCCCAAAAAGAGGAAGACACAGTCCTCTTGTGGCCCCAGTGGGTGGTGAAGAGTGTAGACTCTAGAGATAAAGTTTCTTGATGGCTCTGAGTCAGTGTCCCCAGTTGTAAAATGAGATAAATATAGAAACTACCTCAGGGGGTAGCTGTCAGGTTCCTACGTTGGCAACGGCTGCTGCTATCAAGAGGATCACAACATAAACTGATGATGCCACCGACAGCAAAAGCTGCAGGTGAGGCTCTGAACCAGGCCACGCAGGTAGTGGGGACCTCAGCACACCCTGGCTTCTTCCTGAAGGGATGGATGATCTGGGCTTCCCTCAGACGCCTTCCTACCCCTCGTAACAAATCCACTGGAGGCTGCTCATGCGACGGAGATTATCTCTGGGAAACAAAGAAATATAATCCCTGCACTCATGGAAATGCATATAGTTTCCTTTCTTCCCTCTGCCCAGGCCCTGAAGAAAGCAGACTGGGTAGGGATGGGAGGGGGAGCCTCCTTCACACGAGGAAGGCCATTCCATCAGATCTGCCTTGGGACACACAACAGAGTCTATGACTCCCACAGAGACAGCTGGTTCTTGTCAATGGGATTGAGATCCTTCTGGGTTTCAATGCCTCATAGACCCCCATCTATTTATCTGGTTAGGAGAGGGTGACGGCTTCAAAGACTGCCCCAGCCCTTCCTACCCCATAGTAAATCCCTCTGAGACGGGCTTCTATCCTGGTGACGTGTCTGCACGTTTTCCCAGCAATTGGATGGTGTTGCTCTGGCATTGATTGAAAAGTAGCATATCTGTGTCTATTCACATCCTGTCACTTAATTGTCATTGTCTAGGAGTTCATTAAGGTTCCTGTTCCCTTATTTGTTGTGAAGAGTTAAAAGGCTTTCAAATCGAGTCAAACTCGAAACTAGTTTATTTGCCTTTTATGATGATTGAAACGATGTGCATTGTGAAAAACCTTATGTTCAACACTCAGCGATATTAATTTCACTTGACTTCATGACTTAAGGTCAAATATGTTAATCAAAGCCGCCATCATTAGCAGTTTCCTTTTCTATGAAGCAATTATGATCACTTACTATTAATGAGACGTGAAGTTTTAATAAATTTTTGCTGGTGTGAAATTGCAAAACAGTAATTATGACACATCCTGTATGGATGGCTTGTTCCATGATGTAAATTGGGCCTAATGTTGGTAAAAATACAAACGAACATTAATTAATTAGTTGCCTCCATGGAACCCAAATAAGCCTTCACCACAAAGGCAAATGGATAAAAAAGGAAGAACCTTTTGTTGTTATTAGTGAAGTGTTAAACAGCGAAACACTGGCACTCAAAAAGGCCGATCCCCCCGCAAACAACATCTTGACTGAAGTCGAAGGAGAAATAATTTTGCTATAATTGTTTGGGTTGAAGTCAACATTTCTGGCATGGGGCTGATTGGATGATGACAGCGTGAGGCAGGAGGAGACTTTTGAAATTAAATGTTGATGCAGATAGACTGATGGGAATGGAGCCAAAGAATTCCTGTCTCAGCCCTGAGAGAGATCCTATGGGGAGAGAGCCAGAGGCCAGGATTCAACCATCCACATCGGGGTTCTCTGCAGGGAACATAAGAATATTACGGGCTCTGTCCCCAAAAATATTAATTCAGAGGCCTGAAGTAGGGTCTAGGGCATCTGCATACACTCAGAATTATTTGGATATTGGTGGTCTCTAGGCCACATTTTGAAAAACAATGATCTAGAAGCCCTAAGCCACAATTCTGCAAAGCTATGCAGGAGTCAAAATTCTCAGTGAGCAGATACTTCTGTGTCAGGCCCCACATTAAGCACTAGATTGTTTATAAGTGAATAAGAAAGGTATGATATGTATATAAATAACAAGTAGATCATCGTCTAAGATTTCCTGAACACTTATTTATAATGTGCCAGGCACAGAGCTGAGTGTTATAAGGCACAATTGGGTTTGGCCTCACTACAATCTCATTTTACAGATGTGGAAAGTGAGACACAAAGAGATAAGGCAAGTTGCCTGAGGTCACACAGCCAGCGATGCCAAGCTGAGAAGTGGGCTCTTTTAGGCAGGCGACATGAGTAGGCAGTGACGGAACACATTTAGGCCACAAAAGAACACAACCAGAAGGTAACAGAGATTTCTCCAGTGACAGGGGCAGGCAGCAGGGCTTGAGGGGCAGAGCCAGGTGAGCCCTTTGGGAGGGAGTTTGAGTTGTCCAGGGCAGCGGCTTTCCAATGGCTCTCCAGAGCCCTTGAGGCATTGGTGTGAGTCCCAGGCTCCATGCTGAGGTTGGGGGTTAGGTAGGGTTCCCCATGCTGTGGCCCTCCCATTCCCCCCCCCCCCCCATTCTCATTATATATCGGCTATTGGGGAATGCTATCATGTAACAAAACATTTGAGAACGCCTGCCTTGGGGCAAACAAGGAAAGAGGCAGAGGATGCAAGTGTAGCCTCGAGATGCATTCCAGGAAGGGACCAGGTAAAAATTAGGGGGTGGGGGGAATTGGGTGTCAGGCCCAGGATGTCTCATCCACTGGCAAAGAGCGTTGGTGGGGAAATCCACCCAAAGGTCAGGAGACAAGTTGGAAGGTGGGAGACTTGATATTTATTTTGTAATCACCTGGCCAGTGATTCCTCTTGAAGGCAATGCAGCCAACCCGGTCCTGAGTGAGGCTGAGGTGGACCCCGTGGTAGCCCTGAGAGGTCTCACTGAGTTCAAGTACCACCATCAGCATCTCGGCTAGCCTCCGACAGCACCCAGCACGTGCCAGGCCCTGGCTGAGCACTGCAGGTATCATCATCTCCTAAACCTCAGGAAAGCCAGTGAGGAAGGCACAGTGATTTTCTTTGTTTTACAGATGAGGCCAATCCAAGCATCTCCGTCCTTAGTGAGCATGCTGGACAATAAGGTTCCTCCCTACCTATGACAACACGGATAAGACACAGGCCATCTAAAGCATTTAACAACAAAAGACAGAGCAGCATCAGTTACAGTGTAACCTGGACAGATGGGATCTGCCAGTTATGCTAATTTACAGCCCAGCTGGGCCATTCAGACACTTCTCAAAGCCCGCCCCAGCTTGGGGTCACCCCTGCTGCAAGGAGAGGCAGGCTGTCTAGACACAAGAATAGATGACGAGAGTCCAGAAAACAGAAGTCCAGGAGAGGGGATACAAAACCTGGCAGAAAATGGGCAAGGTATTTCCTATTACCCGTCATAGACTTTACGACACTGGGTTACTTGCCTAGGAAAGGTTTCTTTTATCCCTTATCCATCGCATACGTCAATGTGACGTCATGAGTCTTCCAAGCATTTTCTGCCGAGCGCTTCACTCACAAGGGTCAGGCCTCACAACCAGGCCCACGGCGTCCCTGCCCTTCAGATGCTCATCTGAAGCCTCGTCCAGTTTTGCCAAGAACAGCGTGAGAACCAGCCCCAGCAACCGCCGCTGGCTGTGTTCCTTATACGATTAGGGTCGTCTCACTCATTCCCGGCAACCCTGGCGTCATCTCGTCTCCACCTCATTATGCTCCCCTCCACCTTTACCCACACAGGAGGCAAAACTGATAAGCGGCTTGAAGACGAAATAGCGGCAACATGGAGACAAAACTAATGAGGTGGTAATCTGCAAATGGCTGCAGGGAAACATATTCCCAAAAGGGAGGAGCCGAGATGGCCCAAGGCCCAAATTCCAGGGTGGGGCCGCCTGTGATGTGACGATTACTCCTCTTTTGCTGAGGTCACAGAAAAGCTTGGCTCCAGGGAGTAAGAATTCACACCTACGGACTACGCTAGAACGGCCACTGACTTCACTTAAATTGGTGGCAACAAGCGTTAAAAGCTCATTTTTGTGAAGCACTCACTATGCATCAAAAACCCTGCTAATACCTGGAGCTGGGCTGCCATGAGTCGCCGGCGACGGCATAGGCTACAGCCCCTGTGGCAGTGGGTTGCCATGGGCTACCGTGTGTAGCCAGCAGCCAGCGTGAGCGGCCAGCAGCCGCAGTGAGCGGCCGTCCAGAAGCCCGCGACTGATCTGCCTTACCAGGGAAGAGCGCAATGATGGTGCCAACTTGGGCCAGTGAAGCAACGTCCTCCACAACTAGGCTGAAGAACAAAACGACAGCAACTTGTCTGTTCCCCTTCCCCCAATTCCCCAGCACTGTTCCCATCCCCCCAATTCCCCAATAAAAATCTTTAAAAAAAAACAACACAAAACCTTAAAAGGCAGTGTTAATTTTTAAAAGAACACCAAGGGGCGGCCAGTTAGCTCAGGTGGTTAGAGCGCAGTACTCATAGCACCAAGGTTACCAATTCAATCCCCACATGGGCCACTGAGATGCGCCCTCTACAACTAGATTAAAGAACAAAAGGATAGCAACTTGTCTGTTCCCCTTCCCCCAATTCCCCAGCACTGTTCCCATTCCCCCAATTCCCCAATAAAAATCTTAAAAAAAAAAAAAACCCTGCTAAGTGTTTTCCAGAGGCATTTCTTCTGAGGGAGGTACAATCATCCGTATTTTACAGACTGGCCCTGAGAAGTCATTTTATTCTGTGGTCATACAACCAGCAAGTGACAGAGCTGGGTCCCAACACGGTCTGAATGCAGGGACCACCATCTCCTACCACACTCACTATAGAGCTGCTTCTCAGGGCACAACCTTTTCAGAAATTGTTGTCCTGACCAGGAAGCACCTGAGGAAGATGAGGGGCAGAGCAGGCTGAGTGGGGGCAGAAGCCTTTATACGCTCCCAGGACACACCTTGCGCTCTCTGGAGCCCAGGTGCACCAGCGAGGCCCACGCAGATTCCCATCTATCAGGACAACAATGCACAGCTGTCAATGCCACAGCCTTTTAGAGTTCACATAAGATGTTAACTAGGGAAAACGGGTGAAAGGTATACTTCTCTCCGTATTACATTTACAGCTCTTCTGCAAATCTAAAATTATTTCAAAATAAAAAGGTTTAAAATCTTTTATTGACAATCCCGTTTTTCACTTATTAACTTCATTAAAAAAATGTGTGATACATTTACATTAAAATAATTACATCAATATATAAAAGTGCCAGCTGCATCTGTTTCATGTATTGATGGTTCATGTAAAATTTCACTGGAAGCAAAGGATCTGTGGCTATAAAGGTTTTTAAATTGTCCTTTTCCTTCCCCAACAATTTAGGCCAAAAAACATTCGATGGGACAGAACAAAGTAGGTGGCCACACCAGTGGGGTGGGGACACAGTGATCCAGGACATGGGCAGGGGTGTCAGAGACACACAGGAACAGAGAGGACGCCCACGCTGGAGAGCAGCTTTGTACATATGGTGTCGGATGCTCAAGGGGGAAGAAAGCCTACCTGTTACAGGTGTCAGCTGAGCATGGTGAGGAGGGCTTCATGTGCAGAGGAGGCCCAGCGTGGGGAGCCAGTGATCAGGAGAGGAGAGGAAGGCATCCGTGCAGGGAGGTGGGGTGAGGGGTGCAGCTCCCCATGGGGAAGCAGAGCCCCAGAAGAGTGAGGAGGTCTCTTTGGAGGAAAGCAGTCCTCGCCGAGGGCTCGAGGTCTCAGCAGGATGAGTACAGCAAGTCCCTGGAGGACTTGTGTCGGGCAGGATGCCATGGCAAGGATGCTGAGGCGTGGATGGAGAGAGGAGGGAGGCTGTGCTGGCCGATGTGGAGGGCAGTGGCAGGAGGTTTCTTACCTATAGGTTACTGGTCAAATAAGTTGGTATATTCAGGATAATAGGAGTCAAGTTTCTCACTCTTAGAGTTACAAATAAGCAGAGGGAAACATTAGAATGAGCTGTGTGGTACTGGATTGGAATTGGAGGTATCAGTGTAACCCCATGATTTTCAACACAGAGAAATTGAAATAAACATAGATGTAAATGTATGGGTATGGACATGCATACCTATAATCCCTTGTTCTGTCCATGAGAAGGCCTGGGAACGGTGACACCCTAATCGCAGTGAACACACTTACTGGCCTTAACTTGGTTTCTAAATACCATCCTCAACAAAAAGAAACCAAGGTTGACTGGAGAAAAAGCTGATTCTAGGACTGAGGACAAGATGAGTTTGGGGTACCTTGTGTCAGAAAGTAAGGACATACTCCATGATTGATGAGGACAATGAAGAGGCAACCACTGTCTGTATCTGGGAAAATTTGAATATCAAAATATATAAAGAAGAATAAAATAGGGAATCATGGGCCAATATTGATGTAACTAAATGAATAGATTGAAAGTTTGATAAGGAATGGGGTGCTTACATAGTCTCAAAGAAGCTCCCCATGAAATACTTATTAATTACAATGAGGAATTACACGGCAATGGAGAAGGTTGACAGATACTTCCTTAATCTTGTAGTTAGAGTTAAAATAATAAAAAATCAGACAAAACAACACTGGGTGCCACCTGATAGGAGGAACAGGAAGAGCTCCCAGTCACTTCTGTGACATTCCTGCCACAGATGCATAGCCCATATCTAATCATGAGGAAACACCAGACAAACCCAAATTGAGACACATTCTACAGAATATCTGACCTGTAATTTTCAAAAGTGTCATGATCATAAGAGTTTAGGAAAGACTAAAGAAAAGAAAAGAAAAGATAGCAAAATGCAACACATGATCCTGAACTGGATTTTTTTTTTTCTGTAAAAGACATTATTGGGATAATTCATGAAATTTAAATTAAGTCTGAGGGTCAGATGGTAGTGATATGTCAACACTAACTTCCTGATTTTGTTTGTTGGTTGTAGTGTAGTAATGTGGAAGAATGTTTGTATATGTAGGAAATACATTTAAAAAGTATCCAGGAGTGAGGAGGTATCATGTAAGCAACTTACTCTCAAGTACGTAAAGAAAAAAAAAAAAGTTACTTGTGGTGTGCTTACCAAACTTTAGGTAGGTTTGAGAGTCAGGATTTTCCTTAGGACCCACCCCAAAACATCTGCTGTTACAAATAGGGATTGATGCCCAAATGTTTCACACCCCACAGCGTAACTGTAGTACTTTTTATCTCAAGTTGTTTTGGCAATACGAAAACTTCAAACCTACCTCCACCATAAAAACACACCACCGAAACATCTGCGGGATGCAGTGCTGAGGTTCCCACCTAATGAGCTCATTGCCAAAATCAATGCCAAGATGAGTGAATGAGGGGCGCTGCTCCAGTGGTTTATGAGCTACACAGCAATTCTTAATCAGCTTTGATTCTGGCAATAAAGAAAGTAGGGCCAGCTGTTCATGAGATTAATTAGATGAGGTCATCTGGATTGATTAATCCAGGTAAGTCCTGAGTATGGTAAACAGTACAGAGTCAACACCGCTGTTATCATCGCCATGCTCATTATAATTATTATTATTGTTACTGGCCCCTCCCAGCCAGTAATAGCAAACTATCTCCCTGGCATATTTTTCTATTCTTCACTGCAGGTGGACACACTCCAAGCTCATTCAAAAGTGACATTCAATTCCCGAGGAACCAGTTAAAAAGATGTAGGTGCAAGAAATTCTTTCCCCAGTGTTAGAAATTCTTAACGGAGCAGCCCAGGGACCCTGTGTGCTGACATGGTGATTTACTCAGTGGAACCTCAGTGCGTGCTCTGGGCACGCCTTGATAACCAGGGACGACATGAAGTTCACACATGTTGCCCTAAAATTGCCTCCAGTCAGAGAGTCGATGGCAAAGCAAAGGTCTGTGAAAACAGCAATCTAATAGTGCTTCCTGGTTTATCTCTCCATCTGCAACTCCTGTAAAACACCAGCCTAAGAAGTTCAGGCTAGCTGTGCTTGGTGGATATAACAGGCATAGTTTTAAGTGGCATGTCCAGTGAAGTAATTGACATGTAACTACGAAAAGGAAAAAAAAAAAGTAACTCAATATTCATTGTCAGCAAAATAACAAACTAGGTACCTTGACCAGTTTTCCCATTGCGAATAGCTAAAAACGCTGGCCAATTATTGTAAACACCTTCTGAAGTGCATTGACAAGCTGGCAAGAAAATGAGGAGCATGAAGGTAGATGATGTGAAGGTATGAACCCAAGACGTAAGCAGAAATCTGAACAGCTTTCGCCCTGGAGGCATGTGCAGGGCCAGGTATATTGAGCTTAGATTTTTCACAGCCTCACAGGGCCCCAGGGACAAAGCACAGGGTCCACCTGAGAAGACCCTAACTAATAAAACGAGAATCCCAGGAGCTGAACATGCACTGTAAAGGTGAGTTACAAATAACTCCACCACCTCCTTACCGCCAATGGGACTACTGGAAACGTTACCTCTCTTGAACCTTGCAACAGGGCAAAAGCGGAAGAGACCCTGAGAACTGACACCCACAAGCCGACCCTCACTTAGGTTTGCAGCCACAATTCTTAGGACCTAGAGTCTGAACATTCTCAAACCAATAATGTAAGTGGTCCTAGACCAGTAGTGATCTCAGGCATCCAGAAGAAGCTAAATTAAATTATCTCTGGAGAAAGCCATCTTCGTCCCACAGATAAAGAATTCCCACATACAAAGGTTTAAAGAAAATGAGCAACTCGTTTGCGGAGCCCACAAGGGAATGAGAGACAGTAAGTAAGAATCGGCAAAAACAAAAGTCAGTAACAATGACCTAGGATACGGAAATGATCAGAGACAGGACATAAAATGATTCTGTTTACAGAAATAAAAGATAAGTTTGAATATAAGCAGAGACAAGGACAGTATAAAAAATGAATAAGAAGATAAAACTGAAGAGAGACGTGGTGAAGAAATTATCCAAATTACAGTCCAGAAATAGCAAAGGTTTGAAGACATTAAGAACACTGGAAGAGAGATAAAGAGGTTTAATATATATCTGAAAGAGACTGGTTCTCAGTTTTGCCCTCCAGGAGACATTGTTGGTTCACACAACTGGCAAAAAGTAGGGGTTATGTGCTCCTGGCATCTAGTAGCTAGAGGTCAAGGATGCTGCTAAACGTTTTACAATGTTTTGCACAGCCCTGCACGATAAAGAATTGTGGCAATAGTGCTGAGGTTGAGAAATCTGGGTCTAAATTAAGTTCATGAATGGGGCAAAAGTAATAATACTTGAAAAGGTAAAAGAAATTGATACCAATGAATCCCCCCAAAAGAAATACGCGCGTATGAAACTTTAATACACCAAAGCAAAAGAATAAATATTTTAAAAGCCAGAGTACGGAGAACATTAAGGTTCATTATACTATTCAGTATTCTTTGAAATTTTCCATATCGTTTTAGTCTGTTCAATACCACAGACTGGGTAGCATATAAACAATATAAATTTATTTCTCACAGTTCTGGAGGCTGGAAATATGAGATCAGGGTGTCAGCATAGTCAGGTAAGGGTCCTTTTCTGGGTTTCAGACTCCTTGTTGGGTCCTCACATGATGGAAAGACTCTCTTTTATAGAGGCACTAATCCCATTCATGAGGGCACCACACCCATGATCTAAGCACCTCCCGAAGGCCCTGCCTCTTACTACACTGGACATTAGGATTTCAAGATATCAACTGGGTAGGGGGGAGCACAAACATTCAGACAATAACTCATTTGAAAAAGCTTTTTTAAAAGGTTAGCCAGAAAAAAAAGAGACAGACCGCTTTCAAAAACTGATAGCTAATTTCTCAGCAGGAAACGTGGAAACCAGAAGACAGCGAAACGTTATCTTCAATGTGCTGAGAGAAAAATTACTGTCAACCTAGAAGTTCATACTTAGTGAATATATCTTTCAAGAACAAGAGAAAGCCTCTTTCAGACAAACAAAAACTGAGTTTCCTTTATTTGGAAATTCAGGAGGAGGTACTGAGGCAGAAAAAGAAGCATTTTACATGGATGTTCTGATATTAAAGATGGCATGGAGGAAAGAATATATTGACTTCCAAACTTTGTCCAAAATGATGATGATAATAGTAATTAATAATAATAATAATAATAATAATAATAATAATAATAGTAATACTAATGGTAATGCCTTCAGGGTTAAATTATTACCAAATTTTTACCAGAGAAAAGCTGCTGTAGCCACATTAGTAACAGATAAAATAGATTTTGAGACAAAATCATTACCAGAGATTAAGATCTTTAAAATGATAAAAGTGAAACACAAAGGAATGTGTACCAATTTAAATTTGTCTGCATCATATCCTCAAAATGAGATACAAATGCTGACAGCTCACAAGGATACATAGACATATTCATAATCATTTGGAATATTTTGACACATATCTTTCAGCAACTGACAGAAACAACAGGTAAAAATCAGCGAGGGTAAATAATATTTGAATGTGTTCAACAAGCCTGGTTTAATGGACATGTACGGAACACTGCGCCAGAGAAATGCATAATGCTTATTATTTTCAAAATACACATGAAACATTTAAAATTTCATCACATATAAATAGGGTAACATACATTCTGGTTTCTAGGACAGCGCCAGTTTATTTCTCTTGTCTTAAACATCTGTTTAGTTTAGCATTTATCCCAGACAAAATTGTCCCCATTTGTGCATGGAATTCCATGATCATTCTAGCCATAAGGCAAGTCTCAGAAAATGTCAAATAACTGTTATCATACAAAGCATGTTCTCTCCATCATATAATTAAATTGGAAACCAGTAACTAATGTGACTAAGAGGTGGGGGCTTCCCCCTTCCACCTAACCCCCACTCAAGGGATGAAATCTCCACCTTGGCCTAGGCACCACTAAGGATGCTGGGCCTGATCACCCTTATCCTGGCTCATAGGTGGCGCTTCCACGCCAGGAAGGCCAAGTGAAGAAGCCTGGAATGTGCTGCCTCCCCCACCCCTGCATTAAGCACTCAGCTTCCAAAAGGAGGGTTGTCACTCAGAGAATCACCCCATTGTCCCTACACCCGGCTCCACAGTTGAAGCTCAGCATTGCAGTCAGAGTGATTTTTTTTTTTTAAAGATTTTATTGGGGAATTGGGAGAGGGGAACAGCGCTGAGGAATCAGGGAAGGGGAACAAGGAACAGACAAGTTGCTGTCCTTTTGTTCTTCAGTCTAGTTGTGGAGGACGTCGCTTCACTGGCCCATGTTGGTATTATCATTGTGCTTTTCCCGGATGAGGCAGTCACTCGCTGACCATTGGACGGCCACTCATGGTGGCTCATGGTGGCTCACGAAAGCTCACGCCTGCTGCCAACCAGCCCCACTGCAGCCTACACCGTGTCGGTGATTCACAGCAGCCCAGCTCCAGGCAGAGCTGTTGTTTACCATCTTGGCTATAGAGGTTGCAGCGTCACTGGCCCTCATGTAGGATCTGAACTGGGGCCCTGCTGCTCAGAACTGGTGTCCCAAGCCAACTCTTAACCAACGCTCTATTCGGCCAGCCCTCAGCGTGATATTTTAAATAAGAAAAGCTGTATTCCCTCATCTTGTAGCTGGTTTCAAAAAATAAGAGCTTAGCACTGCCCTGCTAAAAACCACTCTGAATTCTCCACCCATCCATCCATCCCTCCACCCAAAAGCTATTTATTGGGCACCTACTATGCTAATCGGCATTGAGAATATAGTGATGAACAAGACTAGGTCCCTGCACTCTTGGAACTGACATCCCAGTGGTGGGGGCCAGAGCGGGGTGGGTAAGGACACAAACAGATAAAAGAATAAACAAAAAAGAGAAGTAAGATTGTGATAAGTGCTATGTGGAATCTTAAAATAGGGTGCAGTGATAAAGAAACTAAGAGCTAATTTAGCTTGCATGACTTCCCTGAGACGGTGACATTTAAGCGGAGACCTGAGTGCCAACAAGCTCTAGAGGAAGAACGTCCCAGGCAGGGAGAACAACTTGTGCCAAGGTCCAAAGTTGGACCTGGGTGTGCTCAAGAAACGGAAGGATGGCCAGTGCCACACGGTGGGAGTGACCTGCCAGTGAGGCCAGATCTGATCCCAGGTTTCACGGGACCTTCTGGCCTTTCCTGGAACCCTGCCACGGCCACATGAACAAGCTCAGCTGGCCTAATGGCGGATGAGAGGGCACGTGAGCAGAGCCCAGTTGTCCAAGCTGTTAAAATGCAGTAGGTCTGGGGCGGGGCCTGAGGGTCTGCATTTCCTACAGACTCCAGGTGAGGCCAGTGCTGCTCTCTATGGATGACACACTTTAAGTAGCAAGTGTTTCTCAAATCTAGGCCATGGGAGAATCACCTGAGGAACTTTTTTTACCAGCTCTATTGAGACATAGTTCACATACTATACAATTTGCCCAGTTCAAGTGGTCTTTGGTATATTCACAGAGTTGTGCAATCATCCCCATAATTAATTTCAGAACATTTTCATCACTCCAAAAAGGAAACCCATATCCATTAGCAGTGACCCCCCCCCCATTTTCACCCCCATCACCCTCCAGTCCTAGATAACCACTAACCTACTTTCTGTCTCTGTAGAGTTTTCTTCTTCTGGGCATTTCACATAAATGGAGTCAAACCATGTGTGTCCTTTGTGTCTGGCTTTTTGCACTCAGCATAGTGTTTTCAAGGTTCATCGTGTTGTAGCACACGTCAGAAGTGCATTCCTTTTCATTGCCTAGTAATAGTCCATTGTATGGATAGACCACATTTTATTTACCCATTCATCAGATGGGGGCGTTTGTGTTGTTTCTGCTTTCTGGTGATTGTGTTTAGTGCTGCTATGAACACTCACGTGCAAGTTTTTATGAGAATGTATATTTTCCGTTCTCTTGGGCTTATGCCTTGCAGTGGAATTGCTGAGTCATGCGCTAATTCTGTATTTAACATTTTAGGAACTTTCAGGCCATTTCTTAAGGTGCCTGCACATTTTTACATAGCTCCCAGCAATGGAGGAGGATTCCAACGTTCCCACATCTTTGACAACACTTATTATTACCTGTCATTTTTAGTAGAGCCATCCCAGTTAGTGTGAAGTGTTTCATTGTGCTTTTGGTTTGCATTTCCCTGATGGCTGGCTACCTGGGGAGCTTTAAAAAAAAAATGCTGATTTCCTAAATATACCCTGACCAATTAAATGGGAGTCTCTGGTTATGGGGCCCAGGGGATCAGTATTTTGTATAATTCCCTAGGTGCTTCCATGTGGTTCACATTTGAAAATTTGTTGGGTCTGGTATTAGTTAGCATTCTCCAGGAAAACTTAGCCAACAAAAATACATATAGATCTAGAGATAGAGTTCCAGAGATAGCTATCTATATAGCTAGCTAGATTCTATCTATTATCTATCTATCTATTTATCATCTACCTACCTACCTACCTACCTACCATCTATCTATCTCTAGGTTAATTCTAAAGATTTGGCTCACATGATGGCAGAGGCTTGGCGAATCCAATATCTACAGGGTAGGCCAGCAAGGTGGAGGCTCAGGGAAAAGTGGCAAATCCAGTCCAAAGGCAATTCCTTTTGTTTGGGGAGACCAGTCTTTTTCTATGAAGGCCTTCAACTGATTGAATGTGGCCACCGACATTATGGAAGGCAATCTGCTTTACTCAAAGTCCACTGATATAAATGTTCATCTCACCCAAAGAAATATCTTCATGGAAAAATATGGACACATTTTTTACCAAATCTGAGAGTCCTGTTGATACATAAAACTAACTACCATAGGTCTCCGTTAGTTATTCAGCAATACTGACTAGCCACCTGCTGTGATCTGCCCCAGGCACTGGGAATACTGATATGAAGACCTGGTCCCTCTCGGAGGAAGGTCACAGTGTAAAATGAAGACACTTGCGGTGACTGTCTTCTAGGAAGATCATGAGGAATAAATGGAAAAATTCCATGCATGGCAACCAGCCTCATGCCTGGGATCAGCGGGTGCCCAGAGGGGCATCTATCTACACGTTAAGACCCAAAGAATGGCCGTACCAAGTAGCGTTTTTCTAGATGATAAGAATAGTCTGATTTTCAGAGCAATTTCATACACAAAGCCACTGCCGCCACAGCTGTCCCCTGGTACTGTGTAAGAAAACCTCACCCCAGAGAGATTTACTGCCATAAAAAATATTGCCCTGCTGGCCAGGAAAGCCGCAGTGCCTGCTGCGCCCATCGGTGGCCTGCTGCCCGCAGCCACACACACCAATCTAAGCAGGATTATTAAAGCATAAATCCCTATCTCTTGTCTCCCTCTCGTTGGGCCAAAGCATCACCGTGTTCATTAGCAGGAAATGTGAGGTTATATAATCTAATTTTTATAACTCTCCAAGGAGGGTGTGGGTCATACATTAGGCTGAGATCTCAACCTTTAAAGAAAAGGGGAATGTCATTTTTATTAAAAAGGACCACAAAGCATAATGAGAATTATTACCCCCAATAGGCAAAATAACCCAGAATCCACAGAAAGAAGTGTTTCTAATTCTTTCCAAGACTCTGGTCTCTGAAGCAGGTCCATGCGTTTGCCAGACTGCCTGAACGGCCCAGGGCCTGGCACCCAGACTGAGGGAGGGCAGCCCCTGGATCCTGATGTCTGACTGGTGGGAGGCCACCCAGGCCCCGTCTGCATCCCCTGCCTGGGCATGTGGGGCTCTGAAAGGTAGCGGAGCTGGGGAGGGGCAGATCCTGTGACTGCCCTGGCACCGCAACCCTGGAGATGTGGGTGGGCCCCAAGGAACGTTTGACATGAGAAGCCTGTGTGACTCACAAGAGGAGAGAGGGCCACTGTGACTGCACTAGCTCTGCTGGCCGCTCCCACCTATCCCCAGCTACCATGCTCAGGCCTCTGTGAGCTGCCCGGGCAGATGGCAGTGCTCCCAGGATGAACGTGCTCTAGAAGTGGCCCTATCGATAAGGACGCTGAGGCATCAACAAAAGTCACCAGCATTGGGTCTGTCTGCCTATATGTTTAAGGGATCCCAGAATAGGTTTAGTGGCACATTAACTGTGGACAGAAGTGGTCAGGGTGTTCTTGACATACTACACAGTTTCAAGAGATTCAAGAAAACACTTAAGAAACAAAAGCTTGAATCTATGAATGGAATGAAGATGGCTGGTTTCCCTGGTAATCCCAGCCCCCTGGGCCTGCATGCCAGTTGCATGTTCCACCTCGCTCAGGATGTAAGCGCTCAGACCCGGGCTGCTGCCCTCTTTGACTTTCTTGTCCCTGGCCCCCAAGCCTGCAGGCTTGGACTGGAACGTATGAATTGAAGTCTGGCCATACAGCCATCATCCCATTGCCCTAGGTAGCCTCACCTCCGTTTCCTGCCTATCCATCTTTAAAGATGTAATACTCTACGGGTAAAACTTTTTTTTTGTCCTGGGTGGTGTCCACCTCCTGCCCTTTCCCCTCTCCCACTTTCCTGCAGCTCTGCCTGTGGGGTGACGTTGCGGTGTGCCCACGGCTTGCCTCCTTGGCCAGATGATAACTGTTGAGGGCAGCCACCCAGCACCCAGAACAGTGCCCAGCACCATCGTGCTGGTCTCAGCCATCGTTTATAGGTTGATTCCATCAGAAAACATCACAGCTGCCCAAATGGGAAGTGAGGAAACAAGCGAAGGTCTTGAAAATTCATTTCCCACATGTCTAATTATGCCGGAGACAGTAACAACCTGTCTACTCGACAACTCAGGGAGACATTCAAGGCCCAAAGGAAAGGAGAAGGGGTGGGATGAGGACAAACAGGCCCATCCCAGAGTCCACCGCGCTCTCATACCCCAGGGTCACTCAGGCAGGAAGCTCTCAGCTACTCTCAATCTTGGTTGTTGTAGTTGAAGCCAATTTCCTGGGCAGTGTGATGCGCTTTTCATCAAGGACACACGGGTGGCAATTATCTCTGAGAGTGGCTATTACCGGGTAGGCTTAGCAGATGACAGCCTTTTAAGTTTTCAGGAGTGTGTGTGTCTTTATTCCATGCCATATGGACTTCCTGCTCTGTCGTTCTGCATATTTAAAACCTCATCTTCTAGCTTATCTATTTGAAATACATTTAATCCATTGGAACCGTCAGGACATCAAGTAAAACCATCTATGCAGCGTCTGATCAATACTTCACTGAGGGAAGTGCTTAAGCAGAGATGACTTACGCATCAACCTCACAGCAAAACTGACCGAGGCAGGGCTGTCTCCAGAACTTGCCAGACCTTCACTTTCTGACTCCCTAAAGTCCAAAACTCCAGAGATTTCTGATGAAACACAGAGACGGGTGTTTACAACCAGGTTATTCTAACCTAGAAGGTGTTTCCTTAAAACATTATGTGCAATTTTACAAATGTTTATATAGACAGGTTATCCTAACTTTGAAAGTGTGTTTCTTTAAAACATAATCTACTCTCATGTGCAATTTAAAAAGTCATCCAAAGGGAATGCTGTAGCTGGGATTTTTGGTAGCTACTTTCCCACAAAGAGAACCAGGCCCTGAACCCAGACTCTGCAAAAATAAATATTAATGGAGAGTCTGGTGTTAAGCAAAACCTCATGTTATCTTTGCAAAATATCCATAGTGAAACCAAACGTTAAAAAAAAATTGCTCAATGTTTTAACGTAGATCTGGATGGAGGACTGAAACTTTAATTAGAAGTGTCTCCCCCACCCCTCGTTTAGTATAGGAGACATGTTTTCTGTCTGGGTGGTCTGCTTTGAAATGACATTAATTTTTCATAATATGTGCTTATGGGAACATCCTCCCTTCCTATCATCCTCCAGTTCTCATTAGTGCTCTGTATGAATAAAATACTCCAGTTTTAAAATGCCCCTTTGAGGCGGGAGGGATAGACAGCTCTCTGCTGATCTCGAACAAATCTCTGCTTACAATTCAAAACAATGAAAGTGTTGACAATTCAAAACAAGTTTTGGGGGTTCACCAAGGCAGGCTCCTGGTTTCCAGACTCCCAGGACAAGGTGCTGTCCTACAAACGCTGGAGCCCCTGTAGGGAAGGTGGCATCATTGTCACTCTGAGTAAGGAAAGGTCTGATTAGAGTCATAGGAAAAATCACATGGGCTGTCCTGGTGATGAGGAGGGAGTGGGGAGTGGCTTTTGGACCTTGGTTCTGGGACTTATAGGTCACAGACTATTTCCTGAATGAAGAGCTGGAAACACATTTAACTGCAGCTTCTGTGAATGACTGACCTGTTTCTCCTAAGGGTTTCATGGAACAAAATGCTCATGGAACAGTGGCGGAAAAAACCCTGGGCAGGAAACCACTGAGTTTCTCAAAGGGGAAAGAACAGAAAGTGGTTATTTTCCTAATGGACCAAGAAAGTATTTTTCATCCCGTTAACGATTCTTAAAACCAAAAATCCTAATTGTTATTAAAAGTTATTAAAAAGTCAAAGGGTTCAGTGGTCTCTTGGGAGACACCATTGCCATGTTTTGGTTCTGAACAAATGGGTTTGGTCTTTGTCAGCTCTATGGATATGTGTTTAATTTTAGTGTCGAATTTTTTAAAAAATATGTATATTTTCTGGATTTTAATTTTCAATACTTTTTATCTCTTCTGGATGAGCACCAAGTCAAAAGCTATTGAATCAAAGTTTAACTTCACAATCCCTCGATAAACCAAATGCGTTTTATTTGTGTCAAGTTTCTGAGAGCTGTCTATCTGTTAATACCAATCGACAACATGAAAATCAAAATCATTTTATACTAAAATATTCCATTGTTCCCTCTCAGCCCTTTTTTACTTGATTGTCTTTGTTATAATGAGCACGAGAAGACATAAGACGCGAAAGCAAGAAATCCTGGCTCCAGAGAGACAGTTGCATTTCCAAGCACAAGAATTGATCATCTTTTCTTCCTGTTCACGCTGTTCAGACTCATACTGGTCTTTCTAATTTTAACAGCAAAAGTCAGCTTGGAAAGAATGATTTTGTGCATATTTTCACAATATGTTAACAGTTCCAACAGCGAGGAGTCAGCAGTTACAACATACATCATAATCATCAAGGCTGCATTAAGAGGAGATGATTATGAATGGAAAAAATATATATTATTTGTGTCTAATGGCAGCTCTGGATGATGAGAACAGGGCCTTGCTCATGAGCACACATGTTTGGTAATTGAGATCTCATTTTGAAGATATATTGTTCACTGACAGCTGTCTGAGACAAACTCTCTTGTCACTGACAGAAAATGTCTCCTCTGAGTCCGTCCTTCCAGAGTCCGTGGCTCTGGGCCGACAGGAGAGCAAAACCGAAGGACCCAGGGCCACAGTTTTGCTGGGGCCTTTGGCCATGGTTCTGCCTCACACAGAATATTCCTTCCTTAGAAGCTTGACTCTCCCACCAGACTCATAGAGCTGTGTCCCTGCCAAGGGGTTTTTCCAAAGGTGGTGGACAAGACCAGATAGAAGATTTCATTTTAATCGCTATGTAGTTGTAACACTTTCTTGTGTGTGATTAAAAACACAATTAGCACGTCCAAATGTAATTTCAGAAGTTGGGTGACTTAAAGCGAGGCAAAGTAATAAAAGTCAGTGTATTTAGGTAAATGTGAAGAATTAACAATAAGTAGCTTATAGCACAGGTATTACTTGGACATAGCAGGAGACTGGAAGGTGGTTTACGAATGACTGAGGTTTGGAAATCACTGCTACGAAACTTTGTGTCCCCCCCTAGACAGACCAGACAGAAGTCCTGACTCCTTTCATGGGGAGAGAGGTCAGGAATGACAGGAGGGCGTTTAGGCTGCATGTGGCCAACACAAAAATTGAATTTAGATATGTCAGTGGTCTCTTGTGGGCTTAAAAACAACATCTGTTAGCTTTCCCAGGATTGTCAACAGGCGGTTCTCAAAATTACAATCCAGACTTCGATTTTGGCATAGAAACAGGAAAAGCAGAGGCAAAACAATGTGTGTATCTTGACTTCTATGCCTGAAACATCTCCCAAGCCCATCTTCCAAGGGACCCTGTTCTCTGGGATCCAGAGACCCAATCTACTATGGAAACACAGGGGCCTGTGGCAGCAACCGCAATGTCTGAACTGTACAGGGGCAGGCTCTGTCCTAAGTCCTGGACCCGAATTATCTCATTCCAGCCTCCACTGCTCCTGGGGGGTGATCATTATTCCCATTTTAAAGAAGCAGAAACTGAGACACAGAGAACAAACCACTTGTACGTGGAAGAACCTGGATTTGAACCCAGGTACAGAGCCTGTTCTCTTAACCGTTACAAATGTTATACTGCTTCAAACTTTCTATCATTCAGCGCTCTCCCGCGATCAGGTGCTCTGAGATGTGGAAATTCACAATGAGTTCCGAGTCCCAAGAGCCTGAGCCAGGAACATGGAGGTTGCTGAAGTATCATTTCTTCCACCAATTGTCTGTCCCTCTCCTGAAGGCTCTGGCCTGAAATGATCAGCCATTTTCAAAAAACAAAAGGGAAGGTGCTGTCAATAAACAGTGAGATGTATGCAAGAAACTGATAGGTAATTGGTTTTGTTTGTTTGTTTGTTTTGAATTTAATTTCTGTTAAGACATTTAATGTCCGGTAGTAGCACGATAGAAAAAACTCTGACCACTATGTTTCAACTTGATCAGGAAAAAGAAACACCTTCAGTCTTTCTTCTTCTTCTTTTTTTTTAAACTTGATCTTCTCCCCCACGCTCCATCATTTCATGATCAGATATGCCTTTTGAGAAAACATGATTGAAGAGAGTCTCCACATCATTTCTCAGCTTTTCTTGGCTTTTCCCAAAGAGAGCGCCACTTAGGATGCACAGAGGTGATTTTTCAAATCCACTGTCAAATTGCCTATGAAAACGACACTTCTTCTCAAGGTCAAATTAGTCTTTGAAGAATATTTGGGACCACTGAAGGAAAATTACTTTTAGGCATCCTAATGATAAGCAATTGAAAAAAAGAGCTTCAATCCCTTTTTAGAGTTATGAGAATTAATCAAATGCTAAACTTAGGTAATGAGAAAAACATGCACTGTGTGAAGAAAGACACACACTGTTGGAGATGGGCGGTGGGCGGGGGTGGGGGTGGGCGGCTCCGAGTGAGTTCTGCTTTGGCACTGATGCTGGTTAACGCTGAGTTTCTGACATGCGCGTGGGGCAGCTGCTCTACCAAAAGCCTTATGTGTGTTTGCAGGTCATAATAAACCTTGTTAAGGTAGGTTCCAGGAAACACACTTGTGCTTACTATGGGAACAAGACAGAAAGCCGTTGTGACAAAACACTTGAAGCTCTCATCTCCTTCCCCTGGTTTAAACGAAGACATGAAAGGAACACTTTTAAAAAATGAGCCAAACTGCATAGTCAAAACAGCCTAGGAGAGAACTCCCCCAAAGCAATCAGCTCAAAATTCATCTAGCTGTTGACAATGACATTGGTTCTCATTTTCTTCCTTCTTCTCTTGCATCCTGCCTGTGTCAGACCAGCACCAACCAATGGCAAACTCAGTACCACAACCCTCACCTTGAAACCTGAGTTTTGGGGGGCAACCAGGACAGGCTTGAGTGAAAGGCACAGCCGGCCGGAATCATAGCTCTGATGCTCCTTTTAGGGCAGCTGAGTGACACCCTATAGACCTGTCATTGAAAATCCCACTCCCATTCAGAGAGTGCTTTCAGGACAGTACAATCACTGACATCTGAGTCTCAAACATTCATAAACTAAGAACATTAGCAAAGCTCGTGCTACCTTCATTGTCTACGCTGCCTTTCTAGGGGCTAAGGCATAATGAGAGCTGACCGGAGCCTCCCCATCTACTTCAATAATGATCAACGTTGGCTGAGGACTTACTGTGTGCCAGCCCTCGGCCAGCAACTTTGCTGCATTATCTTCTTTCTTCTTTAGAGCAGTAAAGATTGTCATTTTGTAGGCAAGAACGCCGCGGATGAGAGAGGTTACCTTGCTGGGAGACACACAGGAAAGATCAGGCTTACACCTCAGGCAAGACAGTAATGCAGAGCTCCTGCTGTCAACCCTGGCTAGTTCAAGGCCAACTGAAGTTGGGCCTCTGAGGATGCTACCACCACCATGCTATCCACCTTCTTTGGGAGGAACCCACACCAAGGGCAGAGCTGCCCTGAAAACATGCCTTTCCATTTATTAACTCCACAAATATATAAGCACTTGCCACAAACCAAACCCTGTTCTGGACATTCAAAATATAGCAGTGAGCAAAAGAGGCAAACTCCATTAAGCCAAGGAGCTTATATTCTACTCAGGGGTGACAGACAGATCAATAAGCAAATGCTGTGTTCAGTGGTTAGTGATACAGAAGAATGAAGTAGAGTGGAGGGGATGCTATTTCATACAAAGTGGTCAGCAAAGTCCTCTCTGATGGGGTGATACTGAGCAGGGATCTGAAGGAAGCAAGGGAGGAAGTCATGCAGATAACGGAGAGCAGAGCGTTCCAGATGGTGGGAACAGTGAGACCAAGCTTCTGAGCAGGAGTGTTCCTGGAGGAACATCAGGAAAGGACGCTGGGATTAGGGGGAGGTAGGGCAGTGGGATTTTAATGACCACTCTGTCAAACACAAGCTGAGCACCTACTCTGAGCTGTAGGGCCTGGGGAGAAACACAGAGAAGCAATCCAGCTCTGAGGAAGGTCGCAATCCATTGGCAACTAGGGATGCAGAAACCTGGAAGTGTGACTTGGGGACAAGTGAGAGTCATTGCAAAATGAGCTACAAGGGAAATATAGGAGAGTCAGGAGAGATCCCTGTGGCCTGGGAGCATCTGAGAAGGTGTAAGAAGAAGTGGAAATGTTCCTTGACCTTGAAAGATGGCAGGATTCAGGTGAGAAAAGGGGGAAGGTTTAGTGAGCACATTGCACAGTGCCCAGCACATAGGAAATGCTCAGTGACTATTGGCTGCACAGCCTGAAGAAACTAATCAACAAACAGCAAAGCTGTGGGAGATAAAACAGGAAGGCTAATTGGGTCATACTTTAGAGAGAGCTGAGTGCCATCCTACAGCAGTCCGTAGAAAATTAGAGCATTTTTGTTCATTTCAAACTTAAGAAAAATTATTAAGTTGTTGTGTAAATGGCAATTTTATTTTTTTTATAGTCAACCATTTTGGAATACATGGTATAGGCTGCTAGAGCTAAAAAGATGTTCAGCAAATGAGTTTAAAATTTTTCTTTCAGTCTTTGGCCCAACTGTCATTAACACAAGTGGTCTATAAATGCTTGTGATCAACTTGCACTTTCCACAAAGAGGTGGAAGGCCAGGCAGTGTCCAAATCCTGTAAAGGAGAAACTCAAAAATTCATACATCATTGCTTCAGTAACCCCAGAGTCTTGCTAATATGAGGGATGTATGCCTGTGTAGATTTAAAGTGCTGATGGACCTGTTTCTTGGGAAATGTCTGCAGTATTTTAACACGATCTCTCATTGCACCAAAGCACTTGAAGGAGACTGGTAAATTATATCACATTGGTTGGAGAAAAAAAAATTTTTTTTATTGTGGACAAAGTCTCAGGGTCGGTGAACTGGTCCGTTTTTCCCTCAAGAGCCGGGACAGCATGTCAACTTCACAAACGGACTATTCCCCATTCAAATGCCAAGAGAATTGGCTTTGATGTGAAATTGCAATTTGGACTGAAGACCAATATCTTGCATGCCATATTAAATAAAACATCACATAAAGCTTAGAAGCAGTAGGAGAGAGAGAGAAAAAAAAAAGTTTGAAAAAATTTAGCAGAGTCGCAGATGCCAGTTAAGCCCAAGACAGAAGCTAACTTCCCAAGACACTGTATTATGGCCTATGGCTTGTAAAACAGAATGCGTAAACACGAGGAGTTGAGCCATTGTAGAGCTCAGAACTATTACAGGAAAAAGTGATTTGTTTATTTGATCAACAGAACTCTCTAACAGCAGCATCTGCGTTGCAGGAGGCAATTCACAATCAGCATCACTTGGCACTGTTGCTGAATTTATTACAAATTTTTAAAAATCAGCTACTCCTTTTGTTGACTTCTGAGAAAACAAGGCCGAGGTTGAGAATGTCACGCTTGTGAGATGGGGTGATAATGGCTGCTCAAGGGGAGAGAGGCAGAGGGTACAGAACACTAGCTCTCAGCTTTGTTCCTCCCTCACGCACTCACCCACTGGCCCCCTCTGCCCTCTAAATGCCCATCATACCTAAGGCTTTGGTGCTGGCTTGGGCATAAGTGAGACGAGAAGGTCTTCTAGCCTCTTAACTTCCTAGCGGTCACTAAGGTATGGGACTTCTTTCACCCTGTTCTTCTCCTGCTTCTACCAAAGGCAAGATGTCACCTAGAAGTAAAGCCCTCACAGTTGATAGAAAGCTCCCCTGCCTGTCTGAAAAAGATTAAGCAGTTCCCTTTTTTTTTTTTTAAAGCACAACAAAGGCCAATAAATGAGTGCCTCCTTCTACCTCCTTAGGACAATGACTCAAACCCCAAACCCAGGACAGACCAACTTGATGAATTTCCAGGAGATTAGAGGAGGGACTGCTGTGATCAATCCTGCAGAACCACACATCACATGGGGTGGAAATGACATGTTTCCTGTACTCTGATGAGACCTTTACCTCCTCAGGTCCAGGAAGAGGAAGAAAAGCTTGGCCGATCTTCCTGATGACTGCGTTATTAAGACCGTTTATCTACCGCCCTTCCATTCCTTTCTCACTGTCTAGCGACCTTTTTTATTGGATGGTGAAGAAAGAGACTTGTTCTCTTACACTTGTGATCTATTGCCTCGATTTAGTATTCTATTTACTCAAATACATATCTATTGCCCAGAACCTCTGGCAATATGCTGGAAATACAGATGGGAAAAAATATGACTCTTATCAACTTAAGTGCTCGGTTTAAAAAATAGCCTAAAGCATTATCTAGCAGCAAATATCAGGCACCATATGCAATGTGTTGTATCTCAAGGGAAAAGGTCAAGAAAGTGGGAAGGCGGACAGGAACGGGGCTGCTGTGTTTCCCAAAGACACTGGCAAGATCCAAATACTGAGGGCGCCAAACTGAGGGCAAGCGCCTTCCCGGAATATGGGTCAATCCTTGTTTCTTAACTCATCTTTCCTTGATACAGTCATCCCATTTATACGTCTGCTTTGGTGAATTATAATAATGGCTCCACATGGTGCACAAGTGCTTGCAACCTACTGGGTTGTCGGAAAAGTCATGATGCATTTTTGCAACGAAAACCATAGAAAAAATACGTCATGACTTTTTCAACAACCCAATGTATTTATAGAAGGCTAATTTAGTCATCAGATGATCTCCAGGGAAAAGGGCTTGACTGACCATGTTTAAACCTGTGCATGTGAAAAAGCGGCTTTCCCCACCCCCCCTTTTGATGGAAAATAAACATACATTTCCATTGCTGATGTATGGAGTCAGAGATTCCAGGTAGAGAAATGCAACTTGAAAAGTCCAGCTCTTCATAAGGATGTCTGCTGTGGAATCAAACAATTGGCAATGTGTAATTTTCTAGTCAGTTCAGCTGAACTTCTGGTGACCTCCGTCATACCATCTGGGTCTGAGGGAACTCTGATCTTCAGGGGTGGCTGACGAGGAAATTAAACCCAAGAATCAAAACTCCTGGAGGTCGTCAAGCCTCTGTTTAACATCAGCTCTGACAAGCATGTCTCAAGTTCTTAAAAGCCTGTGGTAGGAGCTGCTGTGAAAACAGAAGTTCATGGCGTTTATTGCTGCCCTCTCAGTGATGCGAGTGTCAGAGGAAAACTTACTGAAGTTTTCATTGGGGTTTTATTGTTCCCCAAATTAAGATTCGACAAAGAGCTAGGGACAGACTTTTCCCAAGACCCTTCTAATCCTAGAAGACTATATTTACCACTTTAGAATAGAAAATTGCTGGCCAACCATCCAAATGTACTTGTCAGTAGACTAGAGCTGCTTTTGGAGACGACAATGGAGGGTCTCATGGCACCTATTGTTCACCTAACCCTGCATAGGAGTCGAGACCCAGAGACTAAAAAGACAGTGGACTTAATGTGAACATACTTGATGCCACTGAACTGTACACTTAAAAATGGTTAAAATGGTCAATTTGTGTGTGTGTGTGTATATATATATATATATATATATATATATATATATATATATATATATATATATATAATCACGGTAAAAAGGAAAAAAAAATACTAGTATAAGATGTTCCCTGCAGTCTCGTGTGTGATAGCAAAAGACTGGCAACAACTTAAGGGCCTCTGGATTTGGGGCTGGCACAAAGACTAGAGCACATTTAAGAAAATGTAGCCATTAAAAATAATTAGATGGCTCTCTATGTATTGATAGGAAATGATCTCCAAACCTTAGTTGTAAAATAAAAACAAAAAAAACAGTGTGTGCTCCCAATTGTATACATAGAAAAGGAGGGCAGGGATGATGTACACATACCCAGACACACACACATAGTTTTATATACGTATATGGATATAGACAGGATTTCTGGAAGGATACGTAAGGAACTGGCACCCACAGTTGCCTCTGGGAAGGGTGGAGGATACACCTTTTCGTTCTCTGAATTTTTATCATGAGCTTTTTCATTTAAAAAGAGTTAATTTAAAAAAAATTGTGCCCTGCACGCTAGATTTCACCCTTTCTCAGCTCCTCCCTCTAATTTCCCAGCTTGCTCCTCACCAGCTTCCTCCCGGCTGCCCACTGAAGAGCACAGACTCCTGCAAAAGCCCCGCTCAGACCCGCTGCGCCCACCAGCGATCTGTTTTCCCTCCTTCCTCTCACTGATAAGGCTCCTGAAACGTGGTAATGGCTGCTGTCTACACTTTCTCGCCTGCCAATCACTCCTCAGTCTTCTGTAACCTGGCTTCTCCTGCAGTGCTTGTCTCTCCAAGCCCCTGGCCACTGCTGCCTTCTTAACAAACCTAAAGATTTTTACTGGGGGCTCCTTTTCCTCACTAACTGACCACCTCCCTGTTTCTGAAATCCTATCTCCTTCTCTCACTGGGCCATATGCCTCATGAGCCTGGGAGCTGTTTGGATTTTCAGCATCATCATTATCACCAGATCCTTAGCGCCAGCACGACTCAGCTTTGTATACAGCTGGCACTCAATAAAGACTCGCTGAGGGAAGCACGCCCTCCTGCCCCCTCCTGCTTCTCCGCCTGCGCTTTCCCTCCTGCGGAACATCCCTAACTGTGAGTGTGCCTCAATGCCCAGGCTTAGCCTTCCTTCCCTTCTCTATGTCAACACCCCGCCACACCTTCCCGCAGGCAGTCACCGACAGGTCAGCCCCAAGCGCTGATCCTCCTCCTCCTCCACCTCCAGTGCTTTGCAGCAGCCACTGCTTGGATGGCCCCCCCATCAGTTCAGAGTAAGTGCGTGTCTGAACTTACCTGCCCCTCCAAGCCAGTAACCTCTCCATGTTCCAGGAACTTTTGATTGTTAATTCTCCCTTATTCCTCTAGCTAGGCAGTAAGTCTGACCCGCTGCTTACAAGTGTTGCTCCCTCTCCCTAACCCACCTCGCCTCTCTCCTGCTTCCCTGAGGCACCAGCCTCAGCCCCAGACCTGGCGCCCTGCTCAGACCGCCCCTGCCCTCCCTGTCTCCCAGCTCTTGCCCACCCGTACATCCTTCACATGGCCATTGGATGGATATTTTAAAAACTCGTTCTCAACCACAACTAAAAATTAAGCTAATCATTTTAAAATGGTTAATTTTATGTTATGTGAATTTCACGTCAATTCAAAAACTATCAATGATTGAACCGGCTGTAACATCTTAACGGGCTACCTCATTTATTAATGAGTTAAATAAAATCTTCAACATGTGTTCATAAGCAAATTAAGCTATTTTACCCTCATGTAACCTGCTTAAATACTGTAAGTGGTCCCCCAATGCCCTCATGACAAAGTCCATAATCTTCAACTTGGCATTCAACAAGCTGAAGAATAGGTTGTCTCTTAGAACTTTTGGCAGTGATGGAAATGGTCTATAAGTTCTGTCTAATATGGTAGTTGCTAGACATGTGCGACCATTGAGCACTTACAATGTGACCAGTGCAACTAAGGAATTTACTGAATTTTAATTAAGTTAGCTTCAAATAGCCACATATGGCTACTGACTACTGTAGTGGACAGCACAGTCTTAGACAATCTGATGGATACTGGTCTTTCTTTCCAACTATTTCTTCTACTTATCCTCAGCATGAGACCTCTTTTTCTAGCCAAGCTGGTCTCTTCGAATGGGTTATGTCACTGAAGATTTTCATTCTTTGTTATCCCTTTCCTCTAACTGTCCTTACCACTCTCTTCTACCTATCAAAGCCTACCCATCACTCCAGGTCCCATCCTTGTCCCACTCCCCCAAAATTTTACTGATAGTCCATTCAATTGCACTTTCCCCTGGTTCCGTTCTCAGCAGACTTCACCTGGAATGCTCACTCTGGTGCTGAATGCAACTCTGCTCTTGAAGAAGTGTTGTCCTCTGGGCTTGTCTAAACCCTCATGCTTGATTGGGAACTCTGGATCAAAAACACTTTGCATCATTCCCTTTCCTCCACCTCCAGCTCTTACCCATAATTACAGTATGGTCACAGCACAGCTGTAAAGTGAACAGGTGACAACAGTGAGAACATATGCTCACTCTCCTGTTCACACTGACCACTGTGATGTGCAAATGAGCATGAAACGTTAAGATGAGAAGACTCCCCTGAGCTTCTACATCTAGGAGGAAAATGTTGAAGAGCATCACACATGGTCTTCCTAATTTTGTCCAATAAGAGATTTCCTTTTCTGTTTAAACCCCCAAAGTTGTGTAATATCCCCCACCAATCATGGCATTGGGCAGTATGTAAAGACAAATTCGACCAAAGTGGACTCAGGTAGATTTGTGTATCAAGTCACACATCTTGAAATGAGATATGCTTGGGGTAATGAGAAAAGCTGGCCGCAGCATGTGGTCGGTGGGGGTGTTTTGGAGGAATACATGGTCTCCAGTGCAATGGAACTGATAAGTATGCACTTAAATTTGAGCAATTCCAAAAGCAGAGACTGTGAGAAAGCTGCTTAGCATGATATAGTAAAATTTGCAGGCCAGGGGAAAACACATGAGGGCAGAGAGGTGCACATGGAGAGAATCCACAAATTCGGACAATGCAGGAAGAGGAGAAACCCTAAGAATAGTAGTTATAGTAAGTATCCTTGCTGATTATGATAAAATATATGTAGTTTTCCCTCCATCCTGTGGTTTCAGTTGCTCTCAACTAATTTGTGGGCTGTCTTGATAAAGTCCCCCAGTGAAAGAACATTTCAATGTGCCATTACAGATAAGTATCTGAACTGAACAAACCTTGCCTGACTTTGCAGCCAAAATTATAGTGCCCAGAGCAGATAAAAGCATGGAAGCAGTCAATTCCCCTACAGAACTGTGTCTTAACAAAGCTTACTTCTCCTGAGATAAGTGTAACTCAAAGTCTTAGAAGCGAGTGGCCCTGGAGGGTAATAAATCATTCCTGTAGTCAGAGAGGTAGGGAAAGGGTGTAACCGTCCCCACTGTGTGTGATTATTCCACAGATTAAAGAAAATGGAGGCCTGCTTGGTGCATACTAAAAGCTTAATAAGTGGTGGCGATGATAACGATGAAGATTACAGGGACTTGGCAAAGAAGTGACAAGGGCCTTTGTGGCCTGGGACTCTGGAGAAGTGGGTCCTGGCTTGAGGAGTTTTGCCAAGGCTGCTTTCTGGACACTGGGGCACATCCTGGGAATAGGGGCCGAGCTATAGAAAGGAGCATCCAGAGGAAGAAGGGACCTGCCCCAATCCTCCTCCCACCCAAGGGGCTACAAG
>NW_017731661.1:1686758-1696541 GCF_001890085.2 Hipposideros armiger | reverse complement strand
CAAAGGGACTACCTGCTAAGAACGGAGGTGATCAGAAATGTGATATGGTAAAAACTGTGTGAGTCTGAAAGGAAGAAAGCCATGCCTCAGCCCAACGTACCACGTGGAACCTTCCACGCAAACAACCAACAGGAAGTGACAGAACCACCTGTAACCTGGCCTCCTCCTCTCCCCTGTCGTTCAGGTCTTGAGAACCTGTGACCCATGACCAGACACACATTGTACCTGCTAATGCTGCCTGTCACAGAAACCCATGCTTGACCCCTTTATACCATTTTGAACAACACAGAAGAGCTACCATGTTGGGGTAGCAGGCCCTGCACCACGGACGCCACTTCATCCTGTCAGCTCCTATGAGGTAGGTGCTACTGTTGTTCTTATCTTCCAGGAGGGGCAGACTGACTCAGAGAGGTTAAACCATTTTCCCAGAGCCCACAGCTGCTATTATTGGCAACAGGTGGCATGGAAGCCCCTGCTTGTCCTGCTAGCCTGCATACAGGGAGTGTCTGAAAGCCATTGCAGTATTGGCCAGGTCCTCAGCATCACAGAATGGAGAGGCGGCCCCTGACCATGCATCCTGGGGAAGTCGACTTGGGATGGGGGCGTGGGGGAGGGAAGAAGAGGGAAACAGTCTACCTCAAGTTTTTCCGCCTCTGGAGATGCTGATGGTTCTAGCCCAGCATCTAGACTCTTCTGTCCTTGGTTACATCATGGCATCTTCTATGTCCTGCCTTCTCTGGGAACCTCTTGGCAACTCCAGTCCCCAGCTCCCATCACCCTACTCATTTCTTCCTAGTAAGTCAGTGCAGGGACATGGTGTCTATTTCCCATGCTCAGTGGGCACAAACCTACTTAAGCCATCACCACCGGCCAGGAGGCACTGCGAGCAGAGCCTGAAAACTTAGACCTGTGCCACCCAATACGCTAGCCACCAGCCACATTGTGGCCATTTGGCATTTGAAATGTGGTTAGGCTGAATTGAGGCGTGTTCTGTCAGATACATTGGATTTCAAAGCTTTAATACTAAAAAATAATGTGAACTACCTCATTAATAATTTGTTAATATGTATTCCGTGTTGAAGTAATCTTTTGCATATATGAGTTAAATAAAATATATTCTTATTAACATTAATAAGTCATTATTACATTAGTCACCTATTTGTTTTTTACCTTTTTTCATATAGCTACTAAAACATTTGTAATTTCATCTGTGGCTCATGTTACTTTTCAGCTGGACAGCTCTGACTTAGGCATCGCTCCCCCAACCCCCTACATGGTCCTAACTCCTAGTTCATGCCAGGAGAGCACTGAGAGATCTCGTTCAGTTGTCACAGCCCACATCCCTCTCATGGGATCTTAAAGGCACCAACTGCCCAGGTGACAGGTCCCTAGGCCACCTAGGCCAGGGACATAACCCAAAGCACCCTCCAGGGTCAGCCTCCAGGTACACTAGGCTTAGCTGTTTCCCTGTCAGCACACAGGACCAGGGGGAGCCAGGGGTCGGGCAGCATTGGCTCAAAACCCAGAAAAATCCACATGAGACTCTTAGGAACTTTGCCTCCAAAGGAGGTTTGAATGATAAACAGGGGAAATGAAAACTCAATTTGCAAAATAAAAAAAAAAAGAGGCAAATTAAGCTAAATCGGGGGAAAAATTAAAAAAAGCTTCTTGGGGCTGTCAAACACCAAAAGAGAATTTTCGAAAGCATATGATTTTAGTTTCAGGGATATACCAGATAGATTGATTTGGTGATAAGGGGCTCTGAAAGCTATTTTCTCAGCTTCAGCAGAAGTTAACCACCTCAGAATGCTTCAGTATTTAGCTTTGCAGCTGACAGCAAACGTGTCCAGGAAAAGCAAGATAAATGAATGAACACACTTAATCAGAGCCCTTGGCGACCTGTACAGCTCCATTCCCCGTGATCCTGAGTCACACGATGGCCAGCTTAGAAATCCCACATTGTTTTTCTGGACAGCAGGACAGCAGCCCAAGTTCAGTGATGTGGAACCTGTTCTCAGCAGCCCCATAAATGGGCAGGAAAGCTTTAATTGGGTTTTTAGCCAGGCAGACAAAAAGGGGATGGGGTAGAGATTTTTTTTTTTAATGTCCTGTAAGCTACTTCTAGCCCCCAGGCCCAACCCCCAAAACACACAAGCTCACCATGCTCACTCACTTTTGCTCTGGGTGGGACGCAAAGCAAAATGCACGTTCCTCTTTCCATGAGACCTAGCACATGACACACCTATAAACATTTGTTATTGCAGGCAAAAGAGACACATAATTTTTCTTATGACATTTGTACAACCCCATTGAGCTTGGATATTTTTTGAGGCAAGCAATAAGAGCTCTGTCTTCAAAGGTTGCGTTGGTTTTGCCTTTTCTTGAAATAAAGGTGTTCTCAAAACTCAGCTAAAAGTACTCACGAATTCCAAACAGTGCTTTGGTTCTCTCGCCTCTCCCCTCTGATGGGAAATTGTTAATTTCCCATCAAATCCCAAACACCAGATACATATTATCAGTCTTCTAGCTGCCAGGGAGAGGCATTGCCTTTTATTCGAGGCCAATAGATCAGAGTGACAGGTTGGAAGGTCTGGCTGGGATTCACAAGTCTGAGTGGGTCCCTGGCTCCAGATGTCCTGTTTGCCCAGGACAGATGTCACGCAGTCCTCTCTCTGATTGCAAGAACATAGAATAGCAATGTTCCCTCCACTTGCTCCTTCATCCGTCAATAAACTCATGTAGGGTGAAGATTATACGCCATGCTTCTAGAAGGAGATACTGAACAAGGCGAGTTCCTGAGCTGGGCTGGGCTGCAGTGTACAGGCTGGGATCCCGTGGGGACACTTGAACACCAAGGGCTCTCAGTTTAGGCTGGTCCAAGGAGCGAGGAGGCTTTCATGACACACAATGCTGGTGAGTGAAACACATAAGTTCGTACCTCCTCCTCTGTTAGCTCATGGGTGGGCTTTAGCCTCTTCCTTAGAATCAAAATATACTGAGTGAGTCATATATTTAGGAGACAGTCAAGAAATGGTCATGGGTGTAGCATTTAGAGCCAGACAGACCTGGGATCAAATCCCAGCTCCATGTGACCTTGAGTCATTCATTAACCTCTGTGCCCACTGTCTTCACCTGTAGGATGAAAACAGCAGCACCTGTGATCATTGCTCTGTGGCCGTGCTGTCCAACAGAAGTACACCGAGAATCACAAATGCAAGCCATGTGTGTATATCATGCAAAATTTTCTAGTAGCAACTTGAAACAATTAAAAAGAAAACAGGTGGTATTCATTTCAATCACATTTTCTTTAATCCAGTAGATCCACACTAGTAGCTTTTCTACCTCCAATCAACATAAAATCTTATTAAAATCTTAATATCGTTCATGAGATAGTTACAATATTTTTGTCATACTAAGTCTTTTAAATCCAGTGTATGTTTTACACTTACAGACTAGCCACGTTTCACGTGCTGAGTAGCCCTACAGGCAGATGAGGCGGCTGTGGGACTTAAATAAATCACATGAGCCCAGACACATAGAGAGCCTCCCACAAATACCGGTCATTGTGACTGTCACTAACAGGTATGCCTAGGGAAATATGGCCAAGGGAATTAGGACTTTCTTCTTCTGTGATTCTGGATGCTTTGAGACAAGGCAAAGCCTGCCCACCCACCCACAAGTCAACCAGGAAGGGCTTACATGGCACCCCTTTGTGCTGTGCCCCTACCTAGGTCTTATAGGGTGAAATAGACCCATGCCAGGAAAATCCGCCATCCCTGTTTGCAAGAAACTTTCAAGTAGCTGATGATAAGAATTAAAGAGCCCTAGAAATTTCTATTAAAGATGAAAAATAGAGCTGGAGAGGGGGAGGAACTAATTTAAGGGAGCAAAGGCCTATATTCTTTACACATGAAAACAATCAGCAACTCGTTAACTCGGTGGGAAGCTGAGGGCTGCAGCCAGCCCAGGCAGGGCCAGTCAGGTAGGGCTGCAGGACTACAGGAAGCTTCACCCCTGAGGCCTGGGGGGAGAGGCTGGGATAAAGCCACTCGTGTTGGGGGCCCCTTGCCATCCTCTCTCCTTTCACCAAGACTCACCTGTTTCATCCCCTTTCTGGGTTGTGTCTTTGCCTGGGTAGGGTGAAGGACCAATGACTTCAGCAGCTACCCCAGGTGTAAGAAAACGTAATTGCCCTCAGCAGGGTGAATCTTCTCTACAAAGTGACAGCCCATTAATTGACCCAGAAGCTCACCAGCTTATCAGGAGTTCTGGCTCTCGTGCAGGCCTGTGGTGAGTCGTTTGGGGCTGGGGAGCTCCTCCAATCCAGTCCCATGGTCTGCTGCTCTGAACAGCCATGGCAGGCCACCAGGCAGGCATCCATCCTGCTCCATTCCTGGCAGCTTAAGTGCCACCTAACTTCTTTGGGGATCATGTTCTCTTGAATTTATGCAAGTTCTTAACAGACTACGGTGTCTCCCCAGCAACTAACCACAAGGACCAGGCAAATGTGCAGTGCTGAGATCAAGCGAAGCAGCCAGTTAAGCCCAGCTCATTAAAGGGTGTGCAGACCATTAACCATGCTGCTTGGCAAAGACAAGGCTGTTCAACAGCAGACACTACACAGGCACAGAGCTTTAGGAATTGCGGAGGGTTTATTTGAATCTCACGGAAACTCCTTCTGATAACGGAGCAGGTATTCTGATGACCTTTTTAATGCCTGTGTCTGTTGGCTCTGAATTCTGGGGCTCTGGCCACAAGTGCAGCCCAGACAAGATTTTTTTTTTTAAACTAGATTTGGGACATCAGATCTGACAAAGGATGTTTGTGTGTGAACTTTCAAGAAAGGCTCTTTGAAGTATGTAAAATAACATTGAGTTACACATATAATAAGCTTTATGGGAAAGAGTAAGAATGACCTTGAATGGCAGCATGCTCCCATAATATCCAGGCTCTGTGGCTGGTGCAGTGATGCCACAGAGGACCAAACAACCCAGCCAGCAGCCCTGACGAGGGGTCGCTCAGCTCTGGGGCTCAGTGAAGTTGTTAAAAGGTGGCCCGATCCCAGAGGCTCAGGGGAAGCCAGACACTTGGAAAAGTGTCCTTAGAAGGCCATCAGAGCAACTGACCCCTTGGACCAGATCTCTAGCCTGCCCTGCTCAAGCCCCCTCTCCGCTTCCCACTCAAGCTGTAGGTTAAAGGAAAGAGACTCAGTCAGGGGCAGGGCACTCAGAGCAGTAAGGCCTCCGTCTGACAAGGTCAACAGCTTGAGAAAAGCCTGAAGAAAAATGCCTGACTAGCCCTGAGCAGAAGCCCTGTCCAGTCACTAGGTCACCGCCCCTCACTGGTGAGTGTGCAGTGGCCTCAGAACTCAGCAAAAGGCGCAGGCTTGACCCTGGATGATAACCGGGCTCCTGAGAGCTAACTGCCTGGGGTCCAATCACTTTTTCCAAGCACAGGCAATTTTGTGCTCTGAGCAAGAGCAGACCCGAGTGACTGGAGATGTGACCACTGTGGCCCCAGTTGGGGGATTCGAGCTGCCTGGAAAGTCTCCCTGTGTCCTGGGAGCCTGCAGTTGTTAAATGACATTGTGTAACACTACGAATGGATTTTCCAAAATACTCTTTTGTTCTGCCACCCCAAAGCTCAAAATTCCCCTGTGGTCTACCACAGAAGTTCTTTACAATATCAGAATTCCTTTTTCAAACAGCTTCATGTAGAAGCTGATGGAATGGGACCCCGAAGCACTGGCCTTAAGTTTAAGTCCCTCAGAACTTTCCCTCAAGTGCTGACCCCCGCCCCCTCCTTTTAGCTGCAGGGGCTGAACTCCTATTGGGGGCTCTAGGTCAAAAACAGATGCCATGACACCCTCTATCCTCATCTCCGAAAGCAGTCCGAGCCTACAACATTAGTGTCCTAGGACTGCCGTAAAGAGTACCACAGACTGAGAGGCTTAAACAACAGAAATTGATTCTCTTGGTTCTGAGGCTGTCAGTCTGAGATTAAGGTATTGCAGGGCCATGCTCCCTCGGAAAGCTCTAGAGAAGGATTGGTTCCAGCCAAAATCTTGGTCTGGGAGAGCCCCGGGTTTTCTCGTCACAAAACACTTCTCATGTGGTTTTCGCGCTGTGCACGCTGTCTTTCTCTGTGTCCATAGTTTCCCTTTTATTCAAGGACACCAGTCATGTTGGATTTGGGCCTCCCCTAATGACCTCATCTTAACTTGATCCCCTCTGTGAAGACCCTATGTCTAAAATAGGTCACATTCTGAATTACAGCAGGTTAGGAATCCAACATATCCTTTCTAAGGGACACAATTCAACCCATAGCACATACTCAGAAGCGTCTTTGCTTTGGTCCCCCAACTTCAATGACTGCCCCTCCCCACTCCCACAGCAGAGTTCAGCGTCTTAAAGCTATGGCTTGCATCTCTATTTCAGAAGAGGGTCTCATCTGTCTTCACATGTCCATAATTAAAGGCCTCAGTTTGGAGTTTTTTTTTTTCTCAAAACAAGTAAACCATTTACCCCAAAGGAGTTTCGATAACCCCACTTCTCACAAGATGATGACTTTCAGTTTTACAAAAGGCAGGTTGGGTTTTCTTGGTTGCTTTTTAGCTTCCGCTCAATAAGATTTCAAAAATGTTAGGGTCTACTTTTCTGCTTAGGTACTCTGCAACATTAATATAAATTTATTTCATAAGTCCACATGATTAAACATTTGTGAATACAATGAAGCCAGTGGAGAATAATGAGGTGGTTTTGATGGACATAAAAATTCAAGATCTGGGTTTATGGAAGAAATGACATCTTATATCAGCCTCAGCATGTAATTTATTTCTGTATTTGATTTAAGTTGCATAAAATGGAGAAAAATCTTGATTCATATCAGTAAAACTGATACTATTTACAGCTTAATAGCACATGTTGCAATCTCAGAATTGTCTTCAATTAAACAGCTGTGGCCAGAGTTTTATTCAGAGAATTGGTCGGTCGACAATGTGTTAAAATTTAGTGTAAAGCAAATTTGCATGCGCCTGTGTAATTGTATTACTGTTTAAAATATGTAATTTGGAAAATTAAATTTAAATTATTTACAGAGCCCCTGGAGCGCCTCTGTAGTGCCTTGGGGTTCTCTGGAAGGACATAATTAGAACATCTCTGATCTCAGCGAGCACCAAGCTCACCTGCATTGCACTTTCCCCTTCAATCTCATTCCTCTTTGCTCCACAAACAGACACTTCCAGCTTCAGGTGGGCTGACTTCTCCGGGCCCCTGGTTAAGTCTTTTTCAGGTGTTTTGTCTATGCTGCTTTCTTTCTGAAAATCCCAACTCTCTCCTGGCTTTTGAGTCCTGCCCATTCTTCAGGTTCAAGTCCATCCCTCACCCCTCTACTCACCATCCCTTGCTGGGTTTCAGGCATCTGCTGGAAACTGCGCTGTACAGCATGGGTATAAAGGCAGCACACCACAGTTCTACTCTGTGGTGCCCAGGGGCAGGAGCAGGGGAGACAGGTGTGAACAGGCATCACACGCAGCAAGCTTGTGGCATAAGGATATGCCAGGCCTAAGGAGAGGCCCATAGGCTTCAGGAAGTGCAGGGTGGCTGGTGTTGCCAATGAACACAATGAATAAGAAGGTAAGTATGAGCGGGGTCAGAGGAGGGGACCACTGCAGGCAGAAAGGTGTGGGGAGCTGGTGCCTAAAGTTTCCACAGTACAGCACAGAAGGTCACATTGGCCCTCACAGCTTGGCATCCTGTAGGGACACCTCTGTTTTTAGCCCTGGCTCCAGTGACAGTGTAGCCTGGTCCTGACACATTCTAACTCATACTCCCTTGAATTCAAAAGTAAGATTTTGCACCGTTAGAACAGAGGTGGCTGGCCAGCCAGAGTCAGTGGAGTTCTGTGAGATGACTAACAAAAACCCTGATTTATAGCATTTGCCAATTTCTGTGGTGTAAAAACTCCCACCAAGGCCAATTTCAAGCTACTGATGTGACTTCACTGACCAGGGTATTGGGAAGAAATGGTCACCGTTGGCCAGTGGGAGCTGGCCTGAGCACAGCACTGCCTGGAGGCAGCGTTTCATGCAAGGGCTTGCGTTCAAGGAAGGCTTCTCTACTCAGACAGGACATTCTGTCTTTGGTTAATTTCAACTGCAGTTGAAAATAGACTATACAAGAGTTTATTGACAGAACGAAACAGAGAGACAGCCTAGTGCTTCTCTTCCTTCTGACTGTCTGTAACTGGCTTATAGATGAGACAGATCAAAGCCAAGAACAAGACGTCATGCTTTGCAAGACTCTGTGACGGTCCAGACTTCTCAGTGTCTCATTGCATCTGAATCCCAGAAGCAAAGGTTCTTTTAAGAGCCTAAACAATGCAGACTGTGGACCATGGAGCTTGCGAAAATGCAGATTTTAGTCCTATCCCTACCCCACCCTCAGATTCCAATCCAATAGATCACCAGTAAGGCCCATGGATGAGCACCAAAGTTGAGGAACCACTAATGTACAGAAAGTCTTTGGAAGATGTGCAAGAACATTCGTGCAAAAATAGGTATGGGCCAGTCTCTGTTCTGAGGAAACTGTGACAGACAAATCAGATGCAGAATTTAAGATCTAATGGGGAGAAGGTATATTAAATCCTAGCTGGTTTCCCCTTTCCCACTCGCCCCCCATCCACCCTTACTTCCCCCCTCACCCCACCTACTCTTACTGCAAGATCTTTCCTCCCCAGATGACAGCTGGAGCTGCCTTCCCAAGGGCCCCGAGGGCTGGACCCAGCTCTTGTAGCTCACTGGAGCTAAGCCCCAGCCCAGGGGTGGGAGCAGGCGATGTGCCCATCGTCTTGCCATGGGAGTTGGAGAGGACAGGAACCTCAGACCCCAGATTCCCAGCAATTTTCAGAGGTCCATGTCTTGGCAAGGGGTAGGGCTTTGTCAATCTGCTGAAAGTTCTCCCAGAAACACACTGCCATACCTCTGTCCCAGCATCCCACCTTTGACAAGGTCAGGGTAGCTTTTTTTTTTTTTTATTAGCTTCCTCATTTCTCCTTTTCAAGGTTACCAGTTCCCACTCACTAGGAGTAGCCTAATGGGCTGAAAAGAATTCAAAGGGATCGGGGTCTCCTGGCTACACTTCAGTACCAAATGTATGAAAGCAGCTTGTCAGGAACAGTTGCTGTTTTGACTGATGAGCCAGCCTCCCAGCGCACTGATTAGCAGTGACTTCCATGAGATAGTTATTCAAACTTCTCTTTGGCTCTCTGAGCCATCGTCCACATTGATTTTGAAATGCAGATGGCAGCCATTATTGTTCTGTGTCCTGACACCCTCCTTAGAAAGCTTTCCCTGCCTATGGAGAGAGAAACTTCAGAGGGCTGAAGTCCACACATGTAAAGCCCAGCTGTTGGCGTCTTCCTCTGACAGGCACCCCGGGTGTAGGCACTCCTAATTTGTCTCTGTCTTCGCCACTGCACGGTCCCAAGTTCATGAATGGGATTCTTTGCTTGCCTCCTGTAATTAATCTCTCTTTCATTGGGAGAAAACCCTGGCTAGCAACAATGCAGCTTGTGTATCTGCAGGCAGCAGACACCACACCTATTAGAAGTGCGTGCACCCAGTTCATTCTCCCATCAAGAACTCGCTCGGCTTTCTAAAACAAGACAGCTGGCTGAGCAAACAAAGGAGCCTGTGCACTGCAACTGGGCTGCCAGGCTCAGTGAGCAGGAGACAGGGCGCATCGGACCCCAAGAGCAGTTTGCATTCAGAGTCAGGCCACCGCG
>NW_017731661.1:1679739-1684263 GCF_001890085.2 Hipposideros armiger | reverse complement strand
CAATAGGCACATGGCTTGTGGTGGGACCTCAAATGGAAGAGAAAGATGGAAAGAATGAACAAGTAAATAACTTGCTCCTTGATAAAATGTTGTGCTGGGCTTCTTTTTGTGGAAAAGGGAATGACACGTATAGGAGGCGGTAACAAGATAGGAAGGGCTCTGCCCAGTTGTGTATTCTTCCAGTTTTAGAATGTCAACGAGTTGTGTGATATTGTGGTTCAACTCTTTTATATCCTTATTGATTGTGAGGGTTTTTTTCCCTTTTTCTTTGAATGATTGAAAGAGGGGTGATGAACCCTCTGACTGTAATTGTGGACATGTCTAGTTTCCTCCGCAGTTCTTTGGGATAGGGGGAGTGTTGAGGTCAGAGTTTGAGTACCACCCTCTCCAAGAGCTAAGAATGAAACACCACGGTCAGGGAAGGGCAGCATCTTAAGAGACTATAGGAGCACAGGGTGGAAGGAGGGGCCCCATGTTAATGTCTCTTGTAGAAGGGAAGACGCTCAGCTGGGCTAAACTCTGGGTTAAATGCTTTCCAGTTCCTCTAATGCAGTGGTTCTCAGGCTGCGATATGCACCAGAGTCACCTGAGTGCTTGGTAAAATCCAGACTTCTGAGTCCCACCCACAGCATTTCAGATTCTGTAGGCTGTGGTGGGGCCCCCAAATCTGCATTTCTAACAAGTTCCCAGGAGATGCCCGTGACGCTGGCCTGGGACCGCACTTCAGGAAGCACCGCTCTAAAGCAGCATGCCTTCCGCCCACTCGGGGCCTCACAGCTGCTCTCCCTTTACCTTGATCCCCCCTCCACTCCTCACAGTTCCCCTCTCCCCCGAGCCCTGATTCACATTTCATCAGCTTCCCGAAGTCTCCACATCTAGATTAGATGCTTCCGTTAGAGGCTCCTAAAGTCCCCCTACATCTCCATGTCACATTATGCAGTGATTGCCCAGTACTTGTCATCTTGTCTTCCCCCTGCACTGTCAGGTCCCTGGGACAGGCTCTTGGTGGCTAGTTCACCACTGTAGTCCCAGAGAGGAGCACACATGTTGGCATTCATTGTGCAAATGACATCTAATTCCTCAAAGTCTGAGTGGTCCTAAGAGCCTCACCTGGGATTTTCATAAATTCTATGACCTGAATAATAAGGATAATATCGACATTTAAGATATCTGAAAGGAGGGCCAGGGTAGGGGGTTCGGGGGCAATAGTCTCAAACACACCTGCTCGCTTCGGAATTTCTTCCCCAAATGTACACATCACGAGTTACAGGGTGCGTGGCTTCCTCTCACAGGAGGGGTTTCTGTCATTTCTTATCCCTTCAGGGAAGCGTCTGCTTTGTGTCGGCGGCAGCTGCCAGATCTAAAGACGAATGGTCCAGGTTCCGCCTTGATGGATAACTGCCCCCAACAAATTGGCGCATGATCTACAGAGATCTTCTTTAGGAAATGTGACAAATGGTGACAGATGACGAAGGTGAGCTGCACTTCTGCTGCCAGACACACCAGCTCTGAAGAAGCTTTCTGTGGCGGATGAAAAATCATCCACCAGACAAGACCCAAAGGTAAAAACACACCCAGTTCAAGTAGTGAAATTAGCCATACTATGCATTTGGATGAGATCTCATGTCTTGGAAATTGCTTTCACTCAATTTTTATAATTACCAGCAAGAGAGACAGGATAGATACTACTATTCCCATTTCCCCATGGGTAAACAGAAGACGAAAGAAGTTCAATATCAGCATCAAGGTCACACAGCTCACGGGGGCAGAGCCAGGACCACAGCCCGTCCTTGGATTTCCCATTCAGGGCTCCTTACACCCACTAACAGAGCAAGTGGGGTACAGAAAACACTGTCATTTATTTTCCTACAAAGTAGTAAAGAAAAGGCTGACTGGTAAGAAATGTTTGTGTACATGTGCTTTATTTTTGAGGGTGATTTATGGGAGAGAAACATCATGGGAAAGCATTTGGTCGGAGCTGGGAATTAAAAAGAAATGTGCTTTTGGTCATTGCAGGCACACTGCATATCAAATGACCTGGCCAGCCCAAGGTGAGGTGCGTGGTAGACAGGTGGTCTCTGCTATATGCCTTTGACATGGCAAACACCAGGCACCGGGACTCGATTCCTCATACAAAGGGCCTTCCTGAAGCAGCTTGTCCGTGCTGCCAATGCCATGTGCATCGCTTTAGGGGACAAAGCCAGGGTCCATGGAACCAACCTCAGGCCAATTAGCCTGAAACAAATTCATCGGCTGCCAGAGTACCAATTACACTTGAAGGGCTGTGGGCCCTGACCCACAGTGGAAAGCCTGCTGGACGTGCCCCCGTAATTGGGCTGATGCACCGGCTCAGCGTCCACAGCTTTCCCTAATGACCAGGGCTGCTGGCTGTTTGTTTAGAAGCATTTACAATGAGAAAGCACTAGAAAATGCAGTCAGTGAGCCCACAAGCCAGGCCCCCCTGGAAGCCATTTGCTGGACACACACTCTGGATTTTTCTACCACGTCAAGGGGAATGAGTAGGAAAGCTGAGATGAAAGGTTGCAGAAGCCAGAGTTATTAAAGCAAGGGCTGGGAAGGCTCCAAGTGTGGACAGTAGCCTCAAATCAGGTGGGGGAAAAAAATCATCAAGGAAACACAAGCTCAGCGTGGTAGAGGAAACAATTATTCATAAAGCCCACGTGTTGTAAATGCATGACCTCTCGTCCCATTGGAGAGAAATTCCAAATGGCTAATGGCTTCAGGGTGATTAACTTGGGCTGGATTAACTTTGTGCTGTAAATGGATCAAATCCAATTTAGAGGTTAACGTTGTTCGTTCCCACCAACGTGTTCTCATAAGCAGCAGAAACAAGAAAATGAGACTTCGGAAGAAAACAACTTCATCTATTTGATNCCTGTGCACTGCAACTGGGCTGCCAGGCTCAGTGAGCAGGAGACAGGGCGCATCGGACCCCAAGAGCAGTTTGCATTCAGAGTCAGGCCACCGCGTGTCCCTTCTGCTGTGCAATCACCCCCGCCCCCACCCTGTCACCTCCCTTTCGCAATAATGGGTGCACCGTTAAGGGTTTTCCGGAGGTGCCATTCGCCTTCATTGGGCTCCATCTGTGAACTTGCTGGGCTCTGGCAGTATTTATGGGGGTAGGGGTGGGGGCGGGAAAGGCATGACCTTGGCCATTAATTTTCCTGTTGGAAATTTGTTTTCTGCAGAAGGATGACGTCTGTGGTAGGGAGGGTGCACGCACACACAAGGTCACCCGTGCCCCGGCCATTGCTGCGCTGGACAGGGGCTGCTGCTCTGCATCCTGACAACGCACTGAGTGGAATTTCTTGTCTGAGTGGAATCTGTTAAAGAGTAGATGGGGCACAGGGGGAGGACGGTGGAAGAAGAGGCCTTTTCAACACATGGGTATTCATTACCTGAGGCCAACCCATACAAACTACCTCTCGGATGAAGGTTAAAATGGTCTCCAAAGAAAGGGCTCTGGCTTCCTTAAAACTCCTCTTGTGTCTGATGCCTTGGGCCCCTGTTCTCCTCCAACCTCTGATGATTCCTATCAGTCTTTCTCTGGAGAGTCTTCCATTACTGCCTCTGTAGGACAGCCTTCCTCAAACTGGATGTAGTGTACAAAAATGGTTCTGTGTTTAAATCACACTGGGGTAGTCTGTGCCTTCTCTTGGAGAACCAAAGCCCCATTAGCACTGACACACACTGGGTGGGCTGATTGACTTCCAGACATTATTCCACCATCACCTCCCTATCCCACCCTGTATCCTATAGACGACTGGTCCAAGACCATCATGCTAAGCCCATTCCTCTTGCTATCAGCTGGATCAGGCACAGGCTTGCAGCTGAATCCAAGAGAACAAAAACGGAGGGAAAGAGAAAGCCTTTAGGAAGAAGCGGCCTCCTTTCTCCATTCAGCAGAAGCATCCACGTCCCCACCCTGCTGAACCAAAATCTCCCTGGTACAGAACTGATTCCCAGACTTACAGTTTCAGTCTCAACATCTCTCCTGAGCTCCATCCAACTCCCTGTTTCCAGGCCCATGGGAGGGACCACGAGTTAGCACTCAGGAGAACTGTTGTCTCCTAACTTTTCTGAAACTGTTTATCTATCGGGTGGTTCCACATGACTCATGCTAGGATTCAATTCTACAACCAAATTGGATTCCCCCCTTCTGAGCCCTCAGCCCCTAAAACAACCAGCTGCTCCTACTGTCTGCCATCTCTGTTGGTTAATGTCATCACTATCCCTTCTGTGAGGGTTCTGTCATCCCTTCTGTAAAGGGTACCTTCTTCCCAGGCTGGAAACCTTAGGTTCCCCTAAGTTCTTCTTTTCCTTTATTCTACCACATCCAACCAGTGCCCTTCCTCATAATTCAGTCATGCTCCTGCCCCTCCTGTGGGCTCTGCCTCCTTGCATGTAAAGAGAACAATTATAATAGCCCCGGATTGGAAGTGTTTTGTACAATCTCCTCCCTTGCAAAGTATCTGCTACATGAATACTGCACAGTTCCTAAAG
>NW_017731661.1:1669167-1677049 GCF_001890085.2 Hipposideros armiger | reverse complement strand
AGAAAAGGCTGACTGGTAAGAAATGTTTGTGTACATGTGCTTTATTCTTGAGGGTGATTTATGGGAGAGAAACATCATGGGAAAGCATTTGGTCGGAGCTGGGAATTAAAAAGAAATGTGCTTTTGGTCATTGCAGGCACACTGCATATCAAATGACCTGGCCAGCCCAAGGTGAGGTGCGTGGTAGACAGGTGGTCTCTGCTATATGCCTTTGACATGGCAAACACCAGACACCGGGACTCGATTCCTCATACAAAGGGCCTTCCTGAAGCAGCTTGTCCGTGCTGCCAATGCCATGTGCATCGCTTTAGGGGACAAAGCCAGGGTCCATGGAACCAACCTCAGGCCAATTAGCCTGAAACAAATTCATCGGCTGCCAGAGTACCAATTACACTTGAAGGGCTGTGGGCCCTGACCCACAGTGGAAAGCCTGCTGGACGTGCCCCCGTAATTGGGCTGATGCACCAGCTCAGCGTCCACAGCTTTCCCTAATGACCAGGGCTGCTGGCTGTTTGTTTAGAAGCATTTACAATGAGAAAGCACTAGAAAATGCAGTCAGTGAGCCCACAAGCCAGGCCCCCCTGGAAGCCATTTGCTGGACACACACTCTGGATTTTTCTACCACGTCAAGGGGAATGAGTAGGAAAGCTGAGATGAAAGGTTGCAGAAGCCAGAGTTATTAAAGCAAGGGCTGGGAAGGCTCCAAGTGTGGACAGTAGCCTCAAATCAGGTGGGGGAAAAAATCATCAAGGAAACACAAGCTCAGCGTGGTAGAGGAAACAATTATTCATAAAGCCCATGTGTTGTAAATGCATGACCTCTCGTCCCATTGGAGAGAAATTCCAAATGGCTAATGGCTTCAGGGTGATTAACTTGGGCTGGATTAACTTTGTGCTGTAAATGGATCAAATCCAATTTAGAGGTTAACGTTGTTCGTTCCCACCAACGTGTTCTCATAAGCAGCAGAAACAAGAAAATGAGACTTCGGAAGAAAACAACTTCATCTATTTGATCCCACAAATGTCTCCTGAATGCCTGCTATGCGAGGATATGCCTGCCCTTGGGAAGCAGTAAGCTCCAGGAGTTTACACTCTCGGGCAGGAGACGCATACTGACCGAGCATCTGCCTGGTGAGAGATCCTGATGGTCATCCTTTCCACCGATTGGTCTCTACCAAGAGACACACATAAAAATACACAAGCCGCCCTTGGAGCCAACTAAATCTGAGGTTGGGACCTAGCAAGTGTGATGTTAAAAAGCTCCCCAGGTGATTTTTCCAGACAACAGTCTAGTCTAATTCTTCTGTTGTCCAGATGTGCAAACCAAGGCCCAGACTGGGGGAGGGACATGACCAAGGTAAACCACTGCTGTACTGCTAGGATGTAGATTTCATAGCTCCTATCCCCTCTCCCCCACCCATACACACACACACACACACACCAGTGCTCCTTCTCCTACACCCTCTAACCACTCACCCACATAAGGCAGACTATGATGTCCCCCAGAGCTGGGGCGGCCATAGATGGGGGTAATTCCTACTGGGAAGATCGGGGGAATGTTCTAGGCAGAAGTCAGCTCTGAGCTGGGCCTCCAACACATGGGCTGTGGTGATAACAACGTTGTTACTATGAATTCCTCTGAGTGACACCTGCCTCTCCAGCCCCCAGGTCCAGCACATCCCTGCCAACACCTCTGCCAATGGCAGTTCCCTCATCCTGCTCTGATGAGAGGGCTAATGTTCTTAATACAACTTGTTGAAGTCAAGAGGAGAAAGGACAGTCACTCAACTGAAAAAAAAGGACAAAATACATGACCAACAGTTCACAGGAGAAGAAATACAGATGACCTGTATGCTGATGAGGAGACAGGTACTCAGCCTCATACATAAAAGAGAGAGAGATTAAATACATAAAAGAGAGAGAGATTAAATACATAAAAGAGAGAGAGATTAAAATCATGCTACTGATACCATCTCTTATCCGGTAGACCAGCGAGATTCTAACACTGTGTAACAGTCGGGGAACCTGTGGCAAAGTGCCCATTCTTGGGCATTTGTGATGGGCATGCACAATGGTGTGATTCCTGTGCAGAGAAATCTGACAACGTCTATCAAAATTACAAATTAATTTATGATTCAGCAATTTCACTTCTGGGTCTCCATCCTTCCCATACCCCACATACACAAACTCACATAAATTCAGTCAAGGTTGGCCAATGAAGCATTGTTTATGGTCATAAAAGGCTGGAAATGGCTGAAGAGTCAATCAATGGAGAAGACATAAGTCATGGCACGTTCACAAGGCGGGTCTGCCAGGCGCGAATGGGAGCGTCAAGAACCTGGGCTGTCACGGGGACATCACCGACATATATTTTAAAAAGAAAAAACCAACTGCACAATGTGGAAAATGTGCTACATTTTGTGTTAAAAAGGAAGGAAAATAATGCATATTTGTATTTGATTGTGTTTGCGTAAAGAAACCCTTTAAGAAGTCTCAATAAAATAATACAAGTGAATGTGGGAGTGGTAGGAGGGGTGTGATGGACAGAATGGCTGTGCACAAACTTAGCTGTGCAGCCCTTCTCGTAGCCTTTTGATGTTTTTTTTTTAGAGCAGTTTTGGGTTCAGAGCAAAACTGAGTGGAAAGTACAGCGAGTTCCCATATAGCTGTTGCCCCACCCCCACCCCCACTGTCAACATCCCCACCAGAGTGGGACATTTGTTACAATCAGGGACCCCACATTGACACATCACAGTCCCTAGTTTACCCCAGGGTTCCTCTTGGTGTTTACATTCTATGGGTTAGGACAATGTGTAATGATGTGTATTCACCATTATAGTCACATATGGAGTAGTGTCACTGCCCTAGAAACCCTCTGTGCTTCACTTATTCATCCCTTCTTCACCCCAATCCCTGGCAACCACTTTTCTTTTCACTGCCCCCATAATTTCGCCTTTTCAAGAATGTCAGTCATATAGTTAGAATCATACAGTATGTATGTAGCCTTTTCAGACTGGCTTCTTTCACTAAGTGATATGTATTACGTATCTGTTCATGGTTTGGCAGCTCATTTCTTTGTAGCTTTGAAAATATTCCATTGTCTGGATGTATCACAGTGTGTTTATCCACCCACCCACTGAAGGACATCTGGGCTGCTCCCAGGTTTTGGCAGTTATGAATCAAGCTGCTATACACGTCTGTGTGCAGGTTTCTGTTTTCCTTTTGATTTTGGAATGATGGGAATATATTTTCTCCCCGCAAAAATAAAATGTAATTTAAAAAAGTTCTTCCCCACATTCAGTCCAAACATAAACCTGTGCCCTGTAATTTCTGCTCCTGTCCCAACTCTGGGCCTGACCACTGCATACAACAGGCTTTTGAAACCTGGGGTGGGGGTGGCTGTTTAGGTCTCTCTTGAAAGTCTCCCCCTCAACTTAAGGAAAGAGGGTCCCTTCCCTCTTCTTAAGAAGGAAAAACAAACCACAGGCTGTGTGTGCTCAGGGAAACTTCAGTGTTCCTATCAACTCGCCTTTGTAATTCTAAGACGGCCTCATGGCTTGGACCTTGTATGAAAGGGACACCCTGAGAGCTAACACTGAGAGGCCTATGCCATGTGTTGGCGCCACGGCGAGCCCTTCCAGCACCCCCTCCTTTTATCTTTGCCGCAGTCCTGTGAGGTAAGCATCCTGGGCACCCCCATTTTATTGGGTTGTCGGAAAAGTCATGACGCATTGTTGCAACGAAAAACATAGAAAAAATACATCACGACTTTTCCGACAACCCAATAGAAGAGGAAATTGAGGCGTGGAGAGATGAATCATGTGTCCAAGGATACATAGCTATCTCAGCCCAGATCTGGGGCTCTGGGATGCTGTTGCTGTTGTCACAGAGTAACTTATAACCATCCTGTATTGAAATGAATAGTAGTAATAGCAAATAATAGCAGACAGCACATGCCGAGAGCTGCTGTTCACTAGTCTCCGTGCTAACCACCAATACACATTGTTTTATATGCTCTTTAGAATGAACCTGAGCAGCAGGCCCTGTCTCCTGTGTACAAAGGTGGAAACTGAGGCTCGGCGAGGTTAAGACATGTCCCGTGGTTACAAGCTAGAGAGAGCAGAACTGGAATTTGAGCTAGGGTCTGACTCCAAAGCTACCGTATTCTTAACTAGTCTAACCCAGGGCGTCCCATTCCAGTGTTTCTGATTTCTAGTTCATATTCTAGCTCACTGTAAAGACAGTGGGATTCTGGGCCTTTCTCAAAGTGACACCCATAACCTCCCACCTGTGTCACAGTCCCCACACCTCCTGAACTCTCAGCTGCAGGCTGGCATGCCAACCAAGGTCTTTACCTCTTCTTGCTACCTCTTAATTGTCACTTTTTCTCACCGCCTCACTGACAGTCACTTCCTGTGCTGGGAGATGAAATGGGGAGAGAGAAAAGCAAGAAAGCAAATGTAGCTGCTTGCCATGATTGGGACAGGGGAAGGGCTGGGCTGAAGGGGCCACGGTTCCTCTGGGAACTCCATTTGTCCTGCATCTGTGTCATAGCAACAGGAAATGGTCCATGCCAAGGTGGACCTCAGGACAGAACTGGGGCCATAGGCACTGCAGATGGCTTGCTGGACCCACAGCTGTTGACTATGACACACGGTGCCATTGCTTTATTACTTATGATATTAAAGTGCCCTAAATAATAGCCTGGGCTTGGGCCAGCCTTCATCAGGCAGGGATCATTTCTTCTTTCTTTTCCCACTTACCCTCCATGTTCTAAATCACTTTGGACACACTAAGACTGAAAAGCAGAAGGGGGCTACCACAAGTTCCCCCTGGGATCGGGGACTGTCATAGCCAGAGCCACAGCTCAGGCTCCAGGCTCATGAGAGCAGAAAGATGCAGGGACAGACTCAGCTGGAAGAAAACAACTGAAGAAAAGCCTGAGTTGAGTAAAAACTGCATTTGTTAGGAGAATTCATGGGGAAAGAAAAAAGTCTTCACAGGAATAAACATGATTTTTTAATAAAACTCAAAACTTGCCAAGTGTGCGGAGCTCGCTGTCTGATTATCACCCACAGGGAATTTGAAAATCTGGGGGAAAATAATGCACCGAGGAAGAAGTGCTGGGTCAGGAAAACCGGCGGAGAAGCTGCGGAGGGCCAGGGGGCTGGTCATTACCTATGCAGGAGATGGAAGGCGTCAGGGATGAGAACATCATTTGGAAGCTCCAGGGGGAAAAACTTAAGCAGAGGGAAAAATGGTGTGGGACTCCATCATGGCATGCACCCCCCACCCTCCCTGCTCCCACCCCCTGCAGCACCTAGGAGCTCAGCAGCCCAGCTGTGCAAAGGTTCCTTCCCCTAGGGGGCAGGTCAGCACTGAGGCCCGGAATGAAGTCACTAGTTCTACCCAAGTCCAAAAGCTCATATTCCCCAAGAGCCCTCTCAGCTGGGATCAGACACCATCTTTGACACTCACTTCATAATCCTGAGCCCCTGTTTCCTCATCTGTTAAGGTGCTTCATGAGAAGTCTTTGCTGGGCAGATGAAAAGAGAAAATGTGAAGGTCTCTGGCCCAACACCTGCACATTCCAGGAATTCAATGTCTAAATCGGTCCATCCATCTATGCATCCATCCACCCACCCATTGTCCATAACACAACCATTTTATAGAACCCTGGAGTGTGTCCTGCATATACAGTTGCCAAATAAAAATTTTAATCAAATAGCCGACTAAAAGAACAGAAATGAAACAAACCTTATAAAAAATTCTCCTTCCCAGAATACAACCAAAAGTCTTAGGCAATACGTTGCATCAAACATCGCAGTTCTGCCAATTTTTTCTCCAATTTCAACCTGTATTTGCGTGTCTGGAATATCTGTTGGTGTGTGCAGTAGAAATAATAAATGCTTCTATTTGTCAAGTGCTGCTTGAGCTACAGAGCTCAATCCCTGTGAGTTGCCCTATGTTTACTGATAGAGGAAATGCGAAGATTTGCTGCCTCGCCCACCACTAGAAGCCAAGAGCCCAAATCCACAGCCTCTTCCACAGAAGACGTCCTAAAAATGCTCAGGTCACCTTGAGCTGATTCGTCCTATGGGGACAAGTGTCAGGGTGGGAGTCAAGTTCCCCTTCTCTTTTTATAGCACATACTGAACTCATTCTAACACCAGCACCAAACAGCTGGTTTTCCAACAGATAGAGGGTAAAAATGGGCCACCCTACAAGAGGATCAGAGCCCTGTTAAGGAGTATTTTCAACTATTAGTTTGCAAAACACTAATTACTTAATCTGGGATGAAAGGGAAGTGTTCTAAACAACTGCTGATTAAGCAACAATCAGACATTTTTAAGAAAATAAATGTGACACCACAGTGACAAAAGAAAACACCCTCACACATAGAGATGCAGACTTTGAAAGTTGTATTATGTTGTTTGTTTTTATTGTTTGACTTGGTGTGGGCCCCTCCAGGGCTCTGGGGTCCCCCTGTAGCACAAATGCCTATCCCCCATCAGCCTTCCTGAAACTTGGGCCCCATAGAGACCAGAGCTGAGCCTCAACCCACCCAGGTCTGGGCATCAGCTCTTTTGCATTTGCAGGTCCTGATTTTGAATGTTGCCTTCCAGGCAGGCCTTTTGAAAGCCCTTGAGCTGACCTGCACTCAGAGCTACTTCAGACCAAGGGTTTATAAATCCCTTTTCCCAGGAAGAGGCATAGCCTGGGGAGCATTTCCAAAATTGGTGCAATTTGGGACAGTGTGATGTTTAGTCTAACAGGCCTCCCTTCTCACGAGGCAGCTGCCAAGATTAGGGAAGATTCTGGCTGTCTCCTGCAAGCTTTCCTTCCCTGGGCTCCACATTCTTCCATAACAGACACGATCCTTAGAAAGAACTGGAAGGCCTCGCCCTGAGCCCGCACTCCCTGAGCCTCTCCCCATGGGAGCAGAGGGAGGCTGTTCAGATGGGGCAAGAAAGCTGGTAATTTGGAGGGGGGCACTCCGATGTTTGCTCACAGCAGTTTATTACACTGCACCCCAGATTGCAGTTCCCTTCGTTACACTATGAAAAGCTTAGAGCCGTGGTTTCATCTTCTCTACCACCCTGACTCCAGTCTTGACTCCTTCATAGATGCTCAACAATCATCAGAATAAGGGACGGTGCTGGGGATGGAGACAGAGGAGGCAGGCTTCCTGGCTGCCCTATTCAGAGGTGCTGGGAGGGCCAGGTGAACAATTAGCTGCTCTTTTATGAGGGGTTCCAGGGAGAAGCCGGAATCCTGGGAGGATCCGGAATCCTGGGAGGATCCGGGAGAGGCGACAGTTTATCAGAAACAGACATGGATAAATGGTCCATTTGCAGGATAACTTCTTCCAACAGTTGCATCGGGTGTGCTGTGAGCTCATTTGTCAATGCTCATGTCATTGGTCTTTAATAATTGAATATTTCCCCATCTTTGGGTACATATTATATATGTGTTTAAAGCCACTGAATGCCGCACTTCACTGCTCTTCAACAGCTGTTTCCATCAAGCCTGGTCTCAGCAGAAACCGAGAGCATTCCCACTAACTTGCTGCCCACCCCCCTCCCAAACTCATTGTATTCGATCGAACAGGTTACCAGGGGCCCAGTGGATGAGGGCAATTCTTAGGCTAGTTTCTTTACCCATCCCGCATCACCAGGGACTGTGTCACCCCAAATCCAGGGGAAGGAAGTGAGAGGGAGAACGCAGGGCTGCAAATAGAAGCAAAACCTGTTTGCTATTTTGCTACAGCTGGAACACGTGGGCCTCTTTCACGGAGTATAATAGACTCAAAATCAATGACAGGGTTGTCTGAAGGCTCAAGTTTTATCTTATCTCAAGAAAGGGAGAGGAGAGGAGAGGAG
>NW_017731661.1:1661882-1664442 GCF_001890085.2 Hipposideros armiger | reverse complement strand
ATGTTAAGGGCCAGGAAATGGCAACTTGGGTTTGAACCAGCCCCCTGGACACTGGCCTGACCTTAACCGTGACTCTTGTCCTCTGTGCTGAGGAGCATGGCTTCAGCCAGAGCCTCAAGGCCAGCTCTGTAAACTGCCTTGGGGGGCTCTGAAGGAGACGAATGTGTACTCAGCAAACTGTCATACTACAAGTTCAAATCCAATCATACAGACACACAGACCAAAGAACCAAAGCATTGGTCATGGGGGTGTTGTCAGGAAACGTACTGTGGGACTTCTGAGGGGACCTTAAATGACCAGCAGCATTTCATCAGACCAGGCCAAGGAAGGCAGGAGGAATGGTGTGGAATCGAGGAGGAAGAGCCTGAGCACATGGCACGCCCATGGGGTGACCCCAAGTGAAAGCGACCCAGGGAGCTCTCCTGACATCCACCCGGCAGTGTGTGTGTGTGTGGGTGGGGGACCATCATCAAACATCTCCAGAGACTGATGTTGGTGTGAAAAGGCCCTGGTGCATCGTAGGTATTCAATAAATGTCAGTTTTGCTTCTTGGGGTGGGAAGATTCGTAGAAAGGACGCGGACATGAGCATGCTATTTCTCTTTAGCTGCCCTGGCTCTGGTGAACATGTACACTGATTGCATTCACTCACTCAAGGCTGAAGTCACAAGCTCCTCCTTGTCAGGTACTATGGTCTGAACAGTGGTGTCATCCTAAAATGCATATGTTGAAATCCTAACTCTCAAGGTGATAGTATTAGGAGGTGGGGCCTTTGGGAGATAGTAGGTCATGAGGGTGGGGCTTGATTGGGATCAGTGTCCTTATGAGAGAGACCCCTGAGAGTCCGTTAGTCCCTCCGGTCAAAGGTGACTGTCTAGGAAGCAGCCTCTCACCAGACACCAAATCTGCCAGTACCATGATCTTGGACTTCCAGACTCCTGAACCGTGAGAAATAAATTCACATTGTTTAAAAGCCACCCAGTGTATGGTATTTTGTTACAGCAGTCCATTTGGATAAAGACACTGGAGCTCAACCCACTTACTATAATTAGAGAATCACAGTTTGTTGGAACTGAGAACGGCCTCAGCTCTTCCCAAGATTTTTGTCTTGCAGAGGAAAACACAAGAGGAGAGGCAACTGATCCCAAATCACACAGCTGCTTGCTCGGCACCCTCAGGACCATGCCAGGGTTAGCCTGTGTGTGCAAATGATGGCCACCAGAGTGGGGNGAGGAGAGGAGAGGAGAGGAGAGGAGAGGAGAGAGGAATCCATTATTCCAATCTTTCTCTGTTAAACGTAGTCCAAAGATGTCACATGCTCTGGCAGTCAAGTGGTATAGGCTATTTATTTGAAGGATACTTGGTAATCCATTTGTTTATTGATTGAGTTAAGCAGGTGAAGGTAACCCTGTTTACTTGGAAGAAAAAGGTCTTGTATTATGTGAAAGAGAAACTTTGTATGGTTTACAAAGAGTTCTATTAGCATAAAAAAAGAAAGTTGTCGGTTGGGGGTAGAATAACAAAATCAAGTGCTGTCCAAAGGTCGCAATATTTTCAGAAGAACCAGCAAGTTATGTGAAAATGATGGTCTGCACAGAGGGGGGATCCTTTCTCATAAAACTCAGAAATGGAGAGAAATTAATCCAGGTGCTGGAAGCAGGGTGGAGGTGGGGTTGCCCGAGTGATTGTTCCACACTTTTCATGTTGGATTCCTGTAGATTCGAATTCTTGTGAGGAACATGAAGAGAATGTTGGAGACACAACCATGCATATGGTAAAGGGAACTGTTAGTCTGTGTGAAGGAGGAAGTGTGCCAGAGGATATATTGGAGCCTTGTAAAGGAAAGGGTCAGGCATTTTAGAGAACAGTGAATTTTGGTTGCTTATTAAACGTTCGGAAAACAAGCTACACATGGACACAGTTTTAAGTCAGTTCCTTTGAGGCATGAGCAAGGAATCTTATAAACTAATCTTAGTAACTTTTAATGGCAGTCGCATCACCGTGAGCAGCAGGCTCTCTTGGAAGAAAACCATTTAAAAAGCTACTCTCTAATTGTGCTTTATCGGCTACCATTGGCCATCCAGAGCTTTCTGGGGAGCTTCCTGTGTGGCCCAGATCGGGGGAACAGTAGTTGTTGTGGCTACCATGTCAAGGAGTGGAACTTGCACGGACATTAAGGCCAGAGGGCCATCAGGGCATGCCATGAAATGCTTTTCTAGGCCCTCCTGACATAGCACCTTTCTTGAAGTGACAGGCCAAAGCTGGACTACTGACCAGCAGCTAGACCACAGCTCTGTAGCAGGGAACCTTCAAAATACATCCAGACTCCAGCCACTTTTTACCACCCAGACAGTTTGCATCCTGTTCCAAGCAACACTCATATCTCCCAGATTGTCCCCTCAGCCTTCTCACGTGTGTGTGTGTGTGTGTGTGTGTGTGTGTGTGTGTGTGTGTGTGTGTGTGTGTTTGCGCTTTGTCATCTTTGAGTCTGTTCTTCTTAACACAGCAAGTCAGAGTGGTTCCCTTAAAATATACTTCAGAACTGAAGCTGACTGTGGACC